>NC_057812.1:681275148-681310576 GCF_018294505.1 Triticum aestivum | reverse complement strand
AGATATCGATCTGCCGCCGCCCCCAACCCCACCGCCACCGCCACCATCAACGACCCTCGCCATAGATGAGGTTGAGGCCGACCCAAGATCGAGCCCATGCCCATAGCCGCCCCCAAGATTCGCAGGCAACCCCATGCCAATCAGTACCTCGATCTGGATCGAGCAGGCGCTCTCCACAGATGGGGCTTGGGCAGGCGAGCCAACCGCAGCGGACTCGGCCCTCAGCTCCTCCGGTGGCCAGAAAGGCACCGCGGAGGCTCACAGAGCACGGGGACGTCGCTCGCCGCCCTCACCGCACCTCCATTCCCCTCCACCACCTTCCCTCCCTCCCTCTACACGCCCGTCTATATAAGGTACGCCTCCCTCTCCCCTCACCTCTCTCCCCGCGCTTCTGGAAGTCGGGGTCTAGGGTTTGGTGCGCCGGTGCGCTGATGGATCTGGCGGGGTTGCTGGTGTGCTGTAGGAGGGCGGCCGGATGTCGGACGCGCCGGCGAGCCCGCCGGGCGGCGGCTTCAGCGGCGTCAGGGAGCAGGACAGGTTCCTGCCCATCGCCAACATCAGCAGCATCATGAAGAAGGCCATCTTGGCCAACGGCAAGATCGCCAAGGACGACAAGGAGACCGTGCGAGAGTGCATCTCGGAGTTCATTGCTTCATCGCCAGCGAGTGAGTGCCTCTGTTAACCGCTGACGCTCTATTTTGCCTACCCGAATCAAGTGTGGTCTAGTGCTGACCTGTCATCGTTTTGTCTTTTCTGTAATGTAGGGCGAGCGACAAGTGCCAGAGGGAGAAGTGCAAGACCATCAACATCGACGACCTGCTCCGGGCGATGGCCACGCTAGGATTTCAGGAGTACATTGAGCCCTCAAGGTTTATCTGTAGAATTACAGAGAGGTGCATGCCCATTTAGCCATGTGGGATTTTTTATCTGAACTAATTGGGGATGGATTAGTGCTTTGAGAGTTAGGTAGGTCCATGATAGTTTAATATGTTGCTGTTGTAGCCTAAAAAACTCAGTTTGGCACTTTTGTTAGTTCTAGTTGGCAAATTTAAACACTCATGTTCAGCTTGGAGACTGATGAGACCCCACACTGCCTGGCACCAATCATCTTATTGTCCTTAGAACAAGTGTTGATTTATCCCTCCAATTACTACTGTCATTGAGATCTTCAATTCTTTACTGTACTGTTAATTCAGATAACTGAATGATTTGAAGCACTAAGAATTGTCTCCGGAGTCCAACTGTTAAACTGTTTAAGTAGCTACTGAATCTGCTTGCTTGGTTATGGCAGACATACATGCCTTACAAATTCGTTATTCTTGTTTGAAGCTAAGCTAGGCTACTATAGTTCCAGCAAAAAACAGGGGAGCCGCTCTTTTTGTTCTTCACTAATAAATTCTTGTTTGAATGCATATCCTGGGGGTGGTGAAGCTGGGAGCCTTTCCTCCCCATAAAAATACTTTGCTCTTCATTATGAGCAATGCCCTTATATAATTAGCTGCTAGGAGTGTTTATATACTTGATCACCACACCTCTACTATTCTGGTTACTTTGCTTTCTTCTCTGTAGTTGTCGAGGGCATAACAGTTTTATGTGTGGCTTGTTATTTTGTTACCAGCCTACTTTCTTGTGCTCCTGGTTGAGTCTTGTGGAGAAGCAGGGGGAATCGGGCATCATCTCACTTGTGCCTATGTGGTAAGAATAGAACGCCACTCTCGCTTGATGTGCATGTATTAGTACAACAAAGCATTCTTACATGGTGATTGTTAGCGACACAACAATTATCTTGCAACATAGCTTGCCAAATTGCTTGCTTGCTTACTATATAACCTGTACTGCTAAACATGTTATCCCACTCCATGATGTTGTATCATTTTCAAATACTCCTGGACATCGGCTCCCATTAGCTATAATCTGTACCTCTAAAAGAGGAGTATAAACTGGACTAATCTGTACTCTATTATGCTTGAGACTTGATCCAAGCCGTATTAATTGTTGCCAGTGATGTTATTATCTACTCTAATGGCTGATGAATCTATACCTGCCATACCATGTGGAATGAATAATGAATTTGTACCCGAATACCATGTGTAATGATTGTTATTTTGCATCATTTAAACATTTTTTCTGCTATATAGTTTCTCACTCATGATTGATCTACTGCAGGTGAATGAGGTTTTCAAATGTTGGAAGGAGGAGGACAATAGGAACTTCTGTTATGTCTTAGCGTCTAAATTTTTGTTTTAATTTTCTTTGTTGTAGAATAGTTTTGTTTGGCAGTTACTGTTCCTGGGATGTAAAGATATCTTAGATATGTATTGCTGGAATGAATGGTTGTAATATAATAACATTGCACGTTGCCCAAGATAGCTTGTGGTGTGATGTGTTGTAATGTCAATGGCATAATGACTTCTTTTGTATTGGATCAATTTTTTCGGAACTGGGCTAGGCCCAAGTTATATTGGACAATTATTTTTCAGGGAAAAACATGAGAGGCACAGCAAAGAAATGGCCCAGAAAAATACATGATCAAAAAGAAAATATGCTATTAAAAGGTCCACACAAAGAAATCAATAAGGCTGAATTGTTGGGCCAGACCCATGTAGCTAATAAAAGCACAGGCAAAAAATACATTAAAAAGGCCGAATTGTTGGGCTAGGCCCATGTAGAAAATCGAATTGGACCAGGCTGAATCTTGTGCCACGTCAGATTGCCATGCTGGATGCCTACGTGGCCTGGGGAGGTTGCTAGTGACCAAAACGCCACAGTAGACGTATTTTGGTCATAAACGTCTTCGACCATTCCAGAAGAAAGGTCGCTATAGTCAGTTTATGACGGCCAGCTTTTGACCTTATGTTTTTGGTCACAAAAAGGTCACAAATGGAAATTTGTAACCATTCAGTGACCAATAGTGGTGGTCACAAGTTGACATATTTCTTGTAGTGGTCGGAGGAGCGTCCGGTGCGCGCCTTGTGTCCGCCTCCGCCTCCGGACCAGGCTTTGGAGCCTGGCTGGTGGAGGCGCAATTGGCAACCTCTCCGAATATAGTCCGGCGAGGTCTCTTTGTCCTGAAGAGAGCATGAGTGTTAATATGCCTTAAAGGTATAACACCTGGGATAAGGAGGCGCGCCATACCTCTGCACTGACGCCTCGGTCCGGACTGCACCTCTTTTCTGCCCACGGTGCCCTGCGGCCCCTCGTCGGCTTGTCGCTGCAGGTTCGGCCTCCCATCTCAGAAACCTCCCCTGCAAAGTTTGGTTGTAATCAGGAAACTAAAAACACGAGAGGGCGGACCCCTATTCGGGGTACTGGGACTTCGATATCAGTTACCTGGGAGGCCGGGATTAGACCTGGGTAATCGGCCGTAACGGCCACCAAGGCGTTGTCCTTGCTCAATTGATGGAACACTCCATTAATCAGCTCCACAGATACGTCCGGATCCTCCTGAGAGGCCGGGTCGAGGGACCGTCCTGGGTCCTCGGGTTGTGGAGCAGGGCTGTTTATTTCTTTAACAGCCTGGCGCAGTTCCTGCCTTGAAGTCGCTAGACTGAATATTTAACGATGGGGATATAAAACGGATGGGCAAGATGCGACCACTTCCCAGCTTGGAGGATTATACATAGAAAATCCACCCTTCGGGTCGACGCGGAGAAAATCCTCCTCTTCTCCCTTGTACAAAGCGGACAAGGTCTTTGCTAGAGCCGCAGCCAAATCCGGCCCCTTACGGCCGTAGCAGGTGGCGTCGTCCTCCCCGTTGAAGTCCCACATGGGGTGGCCTCTATACTGTAGCGGCTGCACCCCTCGCATGATGCATGCGGCCATGACCCCGATCATGGTCAGTTCTTATCATATCTATCAGATCTCACTATCGTAAGGGGACACGATCTCTGCTTCGACAAGATGTGCCTCTGAAAACCGCGTCTCGAAATGTGGAATGGCAGACGAAAAACGGTTCGAAATGATGACCAAGCAGACGTGATGTCACATTACGAAAAGTTGACAGCGGATTGGACTCGTGCAATATTATATTTTCTGTGGTTGTGTGTGGTACTTGTGTTGCATAACCGGACACGTTCTGTGGTTGGAGTATTCGGACACAATTTGCTCGCCAGACACCTCGTCATTGAAGCCTGGTTCAGGGGCAACTGAGGGAGTCCTGGACTAAGGGGTCCTCGGGCGTCCGACCTATTGGACATGGGCCGAACTGATGTCCTATGAAGATACAAAGACCGAAGACTCTACTCATGTCCAGATGGGACTCTCCTTGACGTGGAAGGCAAGCTTGGCGTCCGAATATGAAAATTCCTTTCTCTGTAACCGACCTTATGTAGACCTAGATCCCTCCGGTGTCTATATAATAGGAGGGCTAGGTCCGTAGACATAGATCCTCATAATCATAGTCAGACATGCTAGACTTCTAGGGTTTAGCCATTACGATCTCGTGGTAGATAAACTCTTGTAATACTCATATTCATCAAGATCAAAGCAAGCAGGAAGTAGGGTATTACCTCCATAGAGAGGGCCCGAACCTGGGTAAAACATTGTGTCCCTTGCCTCCTATTACCAGCGACCTTAGACGCACAGTTCGGGACCCCCTACCCGAGATCCGCCGGCTTTAACACCGACAATACTAGTGACACTTTATTTGTCTATGTATTCTCACATGTACTAAGTTTCCAGTTAATACAATTATAGCATGAATAATAAACATTTATCATGATATAAGGAAATATTAAATAACAACTTTATTATTGCCTCTAGGGCATATTTCCTTCAGTGTCCCACGTGCACTAGAGTCTATAATCTAGATTACATTGTAATGATTCTAACACCCATGGAGTCTTGGTGATGATCATGTTTTGCTCGTGAGAGAGGCTTAGTCAACGTGTCTCCAACATTCAAATCCGTATGTATCTTGCAAATCTCTATGTCTCCCTCCTTGACTTGATTGTGGATGGAATTGAAGTGTATCTTGATGTGCTTGGTTCTCCTGTGAAATCTGGATTCCTTTGCCAAGACAATTGCACCAGTATTATCACAAAAGATTTTCATTGGACCTGATGCACTAGGTATTACATCTAGATGAGATATGAACTCCTTCATCCGGAGTCCTTCATTTGCTTCTTCAGAAGCAGCCATGTACTCCGCTTCACACATAGATCCCGCCATGACGCTCTACTTGGAACTGCACCAACTGACAGCTCCATGATAACTCAGAAGTATTGGGGACCGCAACAGTTTTTGAGGGTAGAGTATTCAACCCAAATTTATTGATTCGTCACAAGGTTTATTAAGGCACACAAGAAGAAAGCTAAAAAGGAAATAAACTATCATGGATGATGCAATTAAAAAGTATGAGCACCGACAACTAGCATGAGTGTGTGAACATGAATGTAATGTCGGTGAGAAATACGTACTCCCCCAAGCTTAGGCTTTTGGCCTAAGTTGGTCTGAGGGAGTCCTGGATTAGGGGGTGTTCGGGTAGCCGGACTATACCTTCAGCCGGACTCCAGGACTATGAAGATACAAGATTGAAGACTCCGTCCCGTGTCCGGATGGGACTTTCCTTAGCGTGGAAGGCAAGCTTGGCGATGCGGATATTCAAGATCTCCTACCATTGTAACCGACTTTGTGTAACCCTAACCCTCTCCGGTGTCTATATAAACCGGAAGGTTTTAGTCCGTAGGACAACTTCATCATACAACAATCATACAATAGGCTAGCTTCTAGGGTTTAGCCTCCTTGATCTCGTGGTAGATCTACTCTTGTACTACCCATATCATCAATATTAATCAAGCAGGACGTAGGGTTTTACCTCCATCAAGAGGGCCCGAACCTGGGTAAAACATCGTGTTCCTTGCCTCCTGTTACCATCCGGCCTAGACGCACAGTTCGGGACCCCCAACCCGAGATCCACCGGTTTTGACACCGACATTGGTGCTTTCATTGAGAGTTCCTCTGTCTCGTCGCTTTTAGGCCCGATGGCTCCTTCGATCATCAACAGCAATGCAGTCCAGGGTGAGACTTTTCTCCCCGGACAGATCTTCGTCTTCGGTGGCTTCGCACTGCGGGCCAATTCGCTTGGCCACCTTGAGCAGATCGAAAGCTATGCCCCTGGCCATCAGGTCAGGTTTGGAAGCCTAAACTACACGGCTGACATCCGCGGGGACTTGATCTTCGACGGATTTGAGCCATAGCCAAGCGCGCCGCACTATCTCGATGGGCATGATATAGCTCTGCCGCCGAACAGTGCCTTGGAGGCCGCACACGCATCGGTTCCGACCATTGATTCGGAGCTTACTGCGTCGATCGAGGATCAGCGGTTGGACGCTGCCTCAGGGGCTGCGATCTCAAAGGCGATCAAGCCGAACTCCAGCCCCGCACTCCGCATGGCCCGTGACTCCGAGGAGACGGATTCCTCTCCGAACTCCGAGCCCCCCGCGCACCTGCCGATCGAATCCGATTGGGCGCCGATAATGGATTTCACCGCCGCGGACATCTTTCAGCACTCGCCCTTCGGCGACATCCTGAATTCCCTAAAGTCTCTCTCTTTATCAGGAGAGCCCTGGCCGGACTACGGTCAACAAGGTTGGGATACGGACGATGAAGAAATTCAAAACCCACCCACCACCCACTTGGTAGCCACTGTCGACAACTTAACCGACATGCTTGACTTCTACTCCGAAGACATCGACGGCATGGACGACGATGCAGGAGACGAACAAGAACCAGCACCTGTAGGGCGGTGGAAGGCCACCTCTTCATATGACATATATATGGTGGACACTCCAAAGGATGGAGATGGCGATGGAACAGCGAGGGACGATACCTCTAAGAAACAGCCCAAGCGCCGGCGTCAGCGGCGCCGCTCTAAATCCCGCCAAAGCAAAAATGGTGATTCCGGCACGGGAGATAATACTACTCCGGATAGCGCCGAAGAACACCCCCTCCAGCAAGATTCAGCATAGGAGGACAGAGAAGCCAGCCCTCACGAGAGGGCGGTGGACCAAGAGGCTGAGGACAATAATTATACGCCTCCCTCCGAAGATGAGGCAAGCCTCGACGACGACGAGTTCGTCGTGCCAGAGGATCTCGCCGAACAAGAGCGTTTTAAACGCAGGCTTATGGACACAGCAAGCAGCCTCAAGAAAAAGCAGCAACAGCTTAGAGCTGATCGGGATTTGCTAGCTGACAGATGGACTGAAGTCCTTGCGGCCGAAGAGTATGAACTCGAACGCCCCTCCAAGAGTTACCCAAAGCGCAGGCTGCTACCCCGACTAGAGGAGGAAGCACCTACATCACCAGCGCATGACATGGCCGACCGGCCACCTCGTGGCCGCGACAGAGAGGCCTCTTGGCCCTCCGCTCAAGCCATGCCCCGACGCCGCGTCAAGCATACTAAGGCACGGGAAAATGCACCCGACCTGCGCGACATACTGGAGGACAAGGCAAGGCAAACAAGATCGATCTACAGATCACGCAGGCGCCCCACGGCACGTGACGGTGATCGTCACTCCGTATGCAATAAATCCGGCCGGGCCGAACTCAACAGACAAAGCTCCTTCGAGCTGCATCGTGATATAGCCCAATACAGAGGAGCCACACACCCACTATGCTTCACAGATGAAGTAATGGATCATAAAATCCCTGAGGGCTTCAAACCCGTAAACATCGAATCGTACGATGGCACAATAGATCCTGCGGTATGGATCGAGGATTATCTCCTTCATATCCACATGGGCCGCGGTGATGATCTACACGCCATCAACTACCTCCCACTCAAACTTAAGGGACTGGCCCGACCTTGGCTTAACAGCTTGCCAGCAGACTCTATCGGTTCTTGGGAGGACCCGGAAGCCGCATTCCTTGACAACTTCCAGGGAACTTATGTGCTACCACCGGACGCCGATGACCTAAGCCACATAATTCAGCAGCCAGAGGAATCGGCCAGGCAATTCCGGACACGGTTCCTAACAAAGAAAAAATAGATAGTTGACTGTCCGGACACAGAGGCCTTAGCGGCCTTCAAGCATAATATCCGTGACGAGTGGCTTGCCCGGCACCTGGGACAGGAAAAGCCGAAATCTATGGCAGCCCTCACGACACTCATGACCCGCTTTTGCGCGGGAGAAGATAGCTGGCTAGCTTGCAACAACAATTTAACCAAGAACCCTGGTAATTCGAATACCAAGGACAAAAGCGACAGGTCGCGTCGGAACAAACAAAAGCGCCGCGTTAACAACGACAGCAACGAGGATACGGCAGTTAATGCCGGATTCCGAGGCTACAAATCTGGTCAATGGAAAAAGGCATTCAAAAGAAATACTTAGGGCCCGTCCAGTTTGGACGCAATACTCGACCGCTTGTGCCAGATACATGGCACCCCCGAAAAGCCAGCCAATCACACCAACAGGGACTGTTGGGTGTTTAAGCAGGAAGGCAAGTTAGGAGCCAAAAACAAAGACAAGGGGCTGCATAGCGACGACGAGGAGGAGCCCAGGTCGCCGAACAACAGTGGACAGAAGGGATTTCCCCCGCAAGTGTAGACGGTGAACATGATATACGCAACCCACATCCCCAAGAGGGAGCGGAAGTGTGTGTTACGAGACGTATATGCAATAGAGCCAGTCGCCCCAAAGTTCAACCCATGGTCCTCCTGCCCGATCACCTTTGATCGAAGGGACCACCCCACTAGCATCCGCCACGGCGGCTTCACCGCATTGGTTCTAGACCCAATCATTGACGGATTTCATCTCACAAGAGTCCTCATGGATGGCGACAGCAGCCTGAACCTGCTTTACCAGGATACAGTGCGAAAAATGGGCATAGATCCCTCGAGGATCAAGCCCACCAAAACGACCTTTAAAGGCGTCATACCAGGTGTAGAAGCCAACTGTACAGGCTCAATCACACTGGAAGTGGTCTTCGGATCTCCGGATAACTTCCGAAGCGAGGAGTTAATCTTCGACATAGTCCCGTTCCGCAGTGGCTATCATGCACTGCTCGGGCGAACCGCATTCGCAAAATTCAACGCGGTACCGCACTATGCATACCTCAAGCTCAAGATGCCAGGCCCTAGAGGAGTAATCACGGTCAATGGGAACACTGAACGCTCCCTCCGAACAGAGGAGCACATGGCAGCGCTCACAGCAGAAGTACAAGGCAGCCTCTCTAGGCAGTTCTCAAGTTCGGCCTTCAAAAAGCTGGACACTGTCAAGCGCGCCTGGAGTACCCTACAACAAGACGGTGTGGCACGTTCTGAGCTAGCGTAGCAATGCGGCCCCAACCCTAGCCCTCGCGATATAGCCAAACCAGTGCTTCGCGTACATAACTACGCTCTTGAAATACCATGGACACAGGAGAAGGGGAACTATCACGGCACGCCCGAAATACGGCTTAAACCACACCAGGGGCTGCCGAATTCCTTTTTTTTCTTTTTTTCTCTTACTCTCAAGACTCCATACTTCGGATGACCCATTTGGCAATTCAACTGCTGCACAAATGATGCAAGATCCAGGAAAGCAGACAAGCCATGCCGCATTATGGAACTCCCAGGTGGTCTCTATTGCGAGCAGTATACCTATTTTTAATACAATTCCGCGGCCTGCCCCTGGCCAGGACATGTTAAATAGTCCAATTTCTTTTGCTTATCGCACTATTTGTATCGTTCCGCTTTCATAGCAGCCTTTCTATAAGCAATGCATAGCTTTTTGTCTATTTTTTGCATTATCCTCTTTTTATATATATGTTTATCAATAACATGTTGCATCCGTACACTGTGGTACGGCAAAAATACGCCAGGGGCTTCAGTACCCATCAATATGGCATGAGAAGTCCGTACACTTTCACAAGTGCGGCACCCCGAACTTATAGCACTATATGCATCGGCTCCGAATCATGATTTGGGTCAATAGTTGGGTTTGCCCGGCTCCTATGTTTTGGTGCCTTACGTTCCGCTATATCGGCTAAGGTAGAACTAGGAGAACTACTACGATTGTGCCCCAGTTGAGCTGGGTTGAGCACCTCAGTAGAGAAAGCTAAAACTGACTATCATGATGAGGCGAGAGACCGGTCGCTGTTCGAGAGGGTTTTCGAGTCCTTAAAGACTTATGCCGCTTTGAGCGAGGAACCGGCTTTGTCCGGCCAAGGCGTGGATAGCGCCCCGAACTCGGTCTTCCGAATACTAGGGGCTTCGCCGAAATTTAAAATTATAGAGTTCAATGGCTAAGTGAGAGTGTTCAAGCATTATAGTCCGATTGCCTTGTTCGTTGTGTTGAGCGCCTCCCTCGATGGACCCAATCATGGGAAAAAGAGCACTCAGGTTTATCCCAAACACCCCAGCACTAGTGGCATGGGGGCAGAAGCCGACGACTGGCCATCTCTCAATTTTTTGATAAACGGCCGCACAGAAATAATATTTTAAATTCAAGCATTGCTTAGTGCATATGAACAAGTTTTCAGCACACAGGATAACACGAGCGAGTTCATTCAAAAATAACATCCTTGGTGCATTCATCCGCCATAAGGCGGGCACCGGCCAGAACATCCTTGTAATAGTTCTCGGGCTTGCGATGCTCCTTCCCCGACGGCGGCCCGTCCCTCACAAGCTTCTCACCGTCCAGCTTACCCTAGTGCACCTTTGCATGGGCAAGGGCCCTACGGGCAACTTCGATGCAGACGAAGCGCTTGATGACCTCGAGCCTTGGACAAGCCTCCACCAGCCGTCGCACCAGTCCGAAGTAGCTCCCAGGCAGGGCCTCTCCAGGCCACAGCCGAACTATGAAGCCCTTCAGGGACTGTTCGGCCGCCTTGTGGAGCTCGACCAGCTGCTTCAGCTGGTCGCTCAAGGGCACAGGGTGTCCGGCCTCAGCGTACTGAGACCAGAACACCTTCTCCGTCGAGCTGCCTTCCTCAGCTCGGTAGAATGTGGAGGCATCGGATACGCTGCGGGGAAGATCTGCGAATGCCCCTGGAGAGCTCCGGATTCGGGTAAGTAACAAGTAGTTTACTTTTATATGTCTGCTTTGCATAGAGAATGCCTTACCCGCCGCTATCTTTTTCACCGCATCCAATTCCTGGAGGGCCTTCTGGGCTTCGGCCTTGGAAGATTTGGCAGTTTTAAGGGCCGCAGCAAGCTCGGACACTCGCGTCTTCGAGTCGAGCTCCAAACTCTCATGTTTTTTCATGGGAGCCTGAAGCTCTTGCTGCACCTCGCCGACCTGCGCCTCAAATTTCCCCTGCTCGGTGCGCTCTGTGGCCGCTCTCTTCTTGGCCTCGGACAGCGCCTGCTTGAGGGTCGCCACCTCAGTTGTGGCCGCTACAATAAGCAATATACTCCTGTCATTTTTTGCAATTGCGTCTTCTTATAGGCATTTTTTCTATAAGGTATCTCTTACCTTCTTTCTCCTCGAGCTGCCGTTTGGCAAGGCCGAGCTCTTGCTCGGTCCGCTCGAGGCCCTGCTTCAGGGCATCCACCTCCGCAGTCAGTGCGGCGGTGGCCAGCAGCGAAGCCTGCATACGTATATTGACTCCTTTTTAGTTAGACTCCTGCGATATTTAATAGATCCTCTATTCGGCTTCTCTTTCCGAACGCCAAACAGAGCATCAGGGGCTACTATCTATGTGGTAATATTTTTACATATTTCTACTTACCTTGAAGCCTGTTAGAAGGCTAGCACAAGCTTCAGTAAGTCCGCTTTTGGCGGACTGAACCTTAAGCACCTCCAGCAGATTGTCCGGCGCCTCCGGTTGGACGGAGGACGCCAGCTCAATAGGCTTGCTCCTCTTGGCAGGAGTTCGCCTGCCGCGGTCCGGAACTGTTGATGATTCCAGCGTGGTGTCCGTCTTAAAGCCGGATTTGGAGCCTGGGGGGTCTCATCCCCTTTACGCCTGGAGTCCGGGAGGTCGCCTCGCGGCTCCTCCCGGACCACCTCCTCTTGCCCCGGAGCTTGTCGCGACGCCACTTTGGCGTCATCCACAGCACAGGGGGAGGCAGCGGGCGGAACTGAATTCACGTCCGATGAATCCAGGGAGCCGCTCGATGACTCGTCGAGCCCGTCCTTGGGCGGGCTGCATGATTATATTTGACATTAGGGAAAGCTGCGCAACAAAAGGAATATCATGAGTTACTCTGGTATCTGAACACTTACGATTTCACCGGACCCTTGGCCCTGTCCGGCCACTCCTCTTCGTCCTCGTCGGCGTCGGGGGTGTAGTCCGGTGGAGGGGTTTTCTTCTTCTTGGACCCTTCGGCCCCCCCTACTAGGGCGGCCTTCCTCTTCTTTCCTCCCCTCGCTGGAGGGGGAGAGGTCTCTTCCTCCTCCTCCTTGTCTTCACGGGAGGAGTGCGTCTCGGACTCATCGGACGACGAGTCCGACACCACCATATGTCGGGAACTCTTTTGAGTCCCCATGGCCTTCTTCTTCTTGGCCTTATTCTCCAGCACCACATAAGGTGCCGGAACCAGCAGTTTTACTAGGAGAGCAAGGGCTGGGTCTTCGGGCAAGGGAGCCGGACAGTTAATCAGTCCGGACTTCGCCTGCCAATCCTGTCAAAGGTGAGGGAGTTTAGATCCCGCATAGAGTCAAACTATGAAGAAAACTTAACATCCTGTAGAAGATGAAAATATTTTACCTCGCCAGCAGGATGCTGCGAGCTGAATCCACGGTCTTCGGATGCAGATGTGGGAGTGTCGGCGCCTTTGGTTAGCCCCTTCCAGACATCTTCGTGCGTCGTGTCGAAGAGCCTGCTCAGAGTTCGGTGCTGCACCGGGTTGATATCCCACAAATTGAAGTCCCGTTCTTGACACGGAAGGATTCGGCGGACGAGCATGACCTGGACTACGTTGACAAGCTTGAGCTGCTTGTTCACCAGGGACTGGATGCATTTTTGCAGTCCGGTCACCTCTTCTTCGTCGCCCCATGACAAGCCCGTCTCCTTCCAGGACGTGAGCCGCGTACGGGGTCCGGATCGGAATTCAGGGACTGCGATCCACTTCGAATCGCGTGGCTCGGTGATGTAAAACCACCCTGACTGCCACCCCTTCAGGGCCTCTTTGGATTGAAGGATTTTCATAGGAATATTGGAGGATTCCAATCCATTGGATTTTTTCCTAAAGAAGCCCTTTGGATCAAATGAACCACACCTCCAAAATTCCTATGGATGCATTCCTACACCTCAATCCTATAGGAATTTCAACATCCACTATAACCTCTTTTTTACACTGATTCACGTAGGATCGAGGCACTTTTCCTGTGTTTTTCCTTTGTTCCATCCAAATGACCATTTTTGTAGTTTTCCTCTATTTTGTAATCCTCTGTTTTGCACCTACAATCCCGTCAAATTCCTGTGTTTTTTGAATTCCTTTGTTTTCTAATCCTGTGATCCAAAGAAGCCCTCAAGGTCTCCACAAAGGAGACCTCGAGCCATAGGACGTTGGCTATTTTTCCCGCCATGGAACCTCCGCACTCTGCCTAGTTGCCGCGCACTACCTTTGGCTTGACGTTGAAGGTCTTGAGCCAGAGGCCGAAATGGGGGCGGATGCAGAGGAAAGCCTCGCACACGATGATAAACGCCGAGATATTGAGGATGAAGTTCGGGGCCAGATCGTGGAAATCTAGGCCATAGTAGAACATGAGCCCGCGGACAAATGGGTGGAGAGGAAAACCCAGTCCGCGAAGGAAGTGGGGAAGAAATACTACCCTCTCATGGGGCCTTGGAGTGGGAAGAAGCTGCCCCTCCTCAGGAAGCCGGTGCGCGATGTCTTTGGATAGGTATCCGGCCTTCCTTAGCCTTTTGACATGGCCCTCCGTGACGGAGGAGACCATCCACTTTCCTCTCTCTCCGGACATCGTTGGAGAAGGTTGAGGTAGGACATGCGGGCTTGGGCGCTGGAGCTCGGGTGCGCAGAAGATGGATAGGCAAAGGAGGAAGAAGGCGTAGGTAAAAAGGTGGATCCTTATCCCCTTATATGAGTGGATACGACTATGCGTCCCCACCAGCCTAGTAAAACTTGCTTGCCTCCCAAGCGCCGTGATAAATGGCGTGGTTGGGTTACCCATGTCCGTATTGATGAGAATCCCGTAAATGGAGGACACGATCTCTGCTTTCACAAGACGTGCCAAGGAAACCGCCTCGCAAAACACGCTCAGGTGGAAAAGTGAAAACGATTCGAATAAAGGCTTGGCCGTAGTGTGATGTCACGCTGTGGAATACGTCAGCAGATTAGATTTGTGTCAATATTATTCTCACTGTGGCAATACGTGGTAACTTATTTTGCAGAGCCGGACACTACTCTTGGTGTTTACAAACTTTTATGAAGAATTTGGAGGAAGAACCCGCCTTGCAATACCGAAGACAATCTACGCGCCGGACTCGTCGTCATTGAAGCCTGGTTCAGGGGCTACTGAGGGAGTCCTGCATTAGGGGGTGTTCGGGTAGCCGGACTATACCTTCAGCCGGACTCCAGGACTATGAAGATACAAGATTGAAGACTTCGTCCCGTGTCCGGATGGGACTTTCCTTGGCGTGGAAGGCAAGCTTGGCGATGCGGATATTCAAGATCTCCTACCATTGTAACTGACTTTGTGTAACCCTAACCCTCTCCGGTGTCTATATAAACCGGAGGGTTTTAGTCCGTAGGACAACTTCATCATACAACAATCATACAATAGGCTAGCTTCTAGGGTTTAGCCTCCTTGATCTCGTGGTAGATCTACTCTTGTACTACCCATATCATCAATATTAATCAAGCAGGACGTAGGGTTTTACCTCCATCAAGAGGGCACGAACCTGGGTAAAACATCGTGTTCCTTGCCTCCTGTTACCATCCGGCCTAGACACACAGTTCGGGACCCCCTACCCGAGATCCGCCGGTTTTGACACCGACATGGTCTATGCCCATGGATGGCCTGGTGGATATCCGAAGTTGAAGCTGGGGTCGGACTGAGATGCATCAGCTATTGCCTGACAAGTTGCAGCTTGGAGGCGAGCTGCCTCCGTCCTCTTCTTGTACTCGGTCGCCTCCTCCCTGGTTATAACATATCTCCCTTTTGCCTGAAAGTCAAAGAAGGTAGGAGCAGGGAGAGCGATGTGATAGATGCGTCGTCTGTCAAAGATTAGTTACTACTAGAGGAACTGATTGTTCCTCTCAACAAACTAATGACGAACCATGGCATTATAATCTAAATAAGCAGGAGGCAACTCAATATCATCTGCACGTATGGGAATCTCAAGAAAATCAGCTAAATGGGCTGCGTAAATTCCACCAAAGTAATCTCCATTAATTTTGTTATTATGCAACCTGGGTGCAACAATGGCCCCCAAATTATATTGTCTATCTGCTAATACATCACTCTTGAGAACACTAAGATCTGGCACACACATGTGACATGCCTCATCCTTACCATTTATGCATCTACCTATAAAGAGAGCAAAATAATGTATAGCACGAAAATGAAAGCTCCCTATGGTAGCTTGTGTGATTTCCCTAGATTCCCCCATAGTTATACTAGCAAGAAAGTATCTATATTCAGATTTGAGAGGTTCACTAACATTACCCCACTGTGGGAGTTTACAAGCAATGTTAAAATCTTCTAAGTCCATTGTATAAGATTTATCATAAAGATCAAATAGGACAGTTTGAGAATTGCGTGATGATGAAAATTCAAACCTTCTCACAAAGGAATCAGTGAGGTAGTGGTAATGACAGCACTTATCTGCCATGAAGCTCTCAAGATCGGCATTACGCACATATGCGTCAAATTCCTCCTTGATTCCTGCTTGGACCATGAAATCTTCTGACGGCCATTCACAAGGCCGCACTTGAGCTTCCCTCGGTGGTTCATCGTATGGCTCATGCATTGCGGGCCTGGGTCCTTGCTTCCTTGAAGAACCACCTTGGTACATTTTACTAAACATATTTTTTCCTCTGAAATATTTCTAAAAATTTTAGTAACTTAAAATAAAAGTGTACCAAACTCAACAAAATTGATAGCAACTACTCCTACAAGTTCCTAGAGGCCATATCATGCATTAAAACTACTTTTGACAATATAAATTTGACATGCAAGCTCAAGAACAGGGTCACCTAAGCAGCAAAAATTTGCCATGAATAAAGCACTAGAACAAAAACTAATTGGCCCATTGGAGGAGTTACATGCCAAAGAACAATCCCCCAAAGCAGTTTGTGAATGGAGCTTTGAGCTAGGAGATCGAAAATGGCAACAATATGAGCTAGAACTCATGCTTGAGATGGTTGGTGATTTTTTTGGGAGGAAGAAGGAGTGTGTGGTGGCTGGAATAAGTGGAGCGGGCCACCAGGGGCCCACGAGGCAGGGGGGCGCCCAGGGGGTAGGGCGTGCCCTGGACCCTCGTGGCTAGGTGCTGGCTCACCCTGATGTGTTCTCAGTGCCAGATATTCTCAAATATTCCAGAAAAAATCATATTCAAATTTCAGGGCATTTGGAGAACTTTTATTGTCGCGGTATTTTTTATTGCATGGATAATTCAGAAAACTGACAGAAATTACTATTTTTGCTTTATTTAATATAAATAACAGAAAGTAAAAAGAGGGTACAAAGAGTTGTGTTTTCTAAATTCACCCATCTCAAGCTCATGAAAAGGAATCCACTAACAAGGTTGATCAGTTCTTGTTAACAAACTCATTTCGAATAACATGAAACCGGAGAATTTTTGAATAACACTAGGTTACCTCAAGGGGGATATGCATGTCCCCAACAATAAGAATATCATATTTCTTCTTGACAGTAGGAAGAGGGAATTCAAAACCTCCAATAGTGATTGTTGAATTTTTTTCCAATAGAATTGATACTATGGACTTGAGGTTGTTTACTCGGAAAGTGTACCATATGCTCATTACCATTAACATGAAAAGTGACATTGCCTTTGGTGCAATCGATAACAGCCCCTGCAGTATTCAAAAAGGGTCTTCCAAGAATAATAGACATACTATCGTCCTCGGGAATATCAAGAATAACAAAGTCTGTTAAAATAGTAACATTTGCAACCACAAGAGGCACATCCTCACAAATACTAACAGGTATAGCAGTTGATTTATTATCCATTTGCAAAGATATTTCAGTAGGTGTCAACTTATTCAAATCAAGTCTACGATATAAAGAGAGAGGCATAACACTAACACCGGCACCAACATCACATAAAGCGGTTTTAACATAGTTTCTTTTAATGGAGCATGGTATACTTGGTACTCCTGGATCTCCAAGTTTCTTTGGTATTCCACCCTTAAAAGTATAATTAGAAAGCATGGTGGAAATTTCAGCTTCCGGTATCTTTCTCTTATTTGTAACAATATCCTTCATATATTTAGCATAAGGATTCATTTTAAGGAAGAGCTCCAGGCTCTCATGGAAAAACATGAGAGTTTGGAGCTTGACTCAAAGACGCGAGCGTCCAAGCTCGCGATGGCTATTCAAAATGCCAAGTCTGCCAAGGCCGAATCCCAGAAGACCCTCCAGGAGTTGGATGAGGTGAAGAAGATAGCGGCGGGTAAGGCATTCTTTATGCAAAGCAAACACATAAACGTGAGTTACTTGTTACTTACCCGAATCCGGAGCCGAGGAGGGCAGTTAGTATGCTAAGGCCGGACACCCCATGCCCCTGAGCGACCAGCTGAAGCAACTGGTCGAGCTCCACAAGGCGGCCGAACAGGCCATGAAGGGCCTCATAGTTCGGCTGTGGCCTGGAGGGGCTCTGCTTGGGAGCTATTTCGGGCTGGTGCGGCGGTTGGCGGAGGCCTGTCCAAGGCTCGAAGTCATCAAGCGCTCCGTCTGCATTGAAGGTGCCCGTAGGGCCCTTGCCCGTGCTAAGGTGCACTGGGGCAAGCTGGATGCTGAGAAGCTTGTGAAGGACGGGCCACCGCCGGGGAAAGAGCATCGCAAGACCGAGAATTATTATAAGGATGTTCTGAAGGGTGCCTGCCTTGTGGCGGATGAATGTTCTAGGGATGTAATTTTTGAGTGAAACTTGCTCGTTTTGTCCTGTGCGCTGAAAACTTGTTCATATGCGCTAAGCAATCCTATTGGAATTTAAAATATTACCTTCTGTGCGCCTGTTTATCAATTCTGAGAGATGGCAAGTCGTCGGCTTCTGCCCCCGTGCCGCTAGTGTTGGGGTGTTTGGTGATAAACCTGAGCGCTCTTTTTCCCATGTTTGGGTCCTTTGAGGGAGGCGCTCAGCCCAACGAACAAGGCAATCGGACTATAATGCGTGAACACTCTCACTTAGCCATAGAATTCTATAATTTTAAATTTTGGCAAAGCCCCTGGTATTCCGAAGACCGAGTTCGGGGCGCTATCCACGCCTTGGCTGGACAGAGCCGGCTCCTCGCTCTAAGCGGCATAAGTCTTTAGGGACTCGAAAAACTTCTCGAACAGCGACCAGCTCTCGCTTCGTCATGACAGTCAGTTTTAGCTTTCTCCACTGAGGTGCTCGACCCAGCTCAACTGGGGCACAATCACAGTGGTTCTCCTAGTGCTACCTTAGCTGATATAGCGGAACGTAAGGCACCAAAACATAGGAGCCAGGCAAACCCAACTATTGACCCAAGACATGATTCGGAGCCGATGCATATAATGCTATAAGTTCGGGGTGCCGCACTTGTTAAAGTGTTCGGACTTCTCACACCATATTGAGGGGTACTAAAGCCCCTGGCGTATTTTGGTCGTACCAAAGTGCACGGATGCAACATGTCGTTAAGGAACATATATTAAAAAAAGTAATACAGAAATAGACAAAAGTTATGCATTGTTTATTAAAGAGGGCTGCGATCAAAGCAGAACAATACAAATAATGCAATAAGCAAAAGGTTGGACTATGTAACATGTCCGTTCCAGGGGCAAGCTGCGGAATAGTATGCGAAACAGGTATACTGCTCGTGATAGAGACCACCTGGGAGTTCTGTAATGCGGCATGGCTTGTCTGCTTCCCTGATTCTTGCATCGTTTGTGCGGCAATTGAACTGCTGAATAGGCCTTCCGAAGAGTGGAGTCCTGGAAGTAAGAGAAAATTAAAAAATTGACAGCCCCTGGTGCGGTTTAAGCCGTGTTTCGGACGTGCCGTGATGGTGCCGCTCCCCCTGTACCCATGGTATTTCTAGAGCGTAGTTATGTACGCGAAGTACTGGTATCGCCTTTTTACGAGGGCTGGGGTTGGGGCCGCATTGCTACGCCTGCTCGGGTCGTGCCAGGCGGTCTTGTTGTAGGTTACTTCGGGCGCGCTTGACGGTGTCCGGTCGTTTAATGGCCGGACTGGAGAACTGCTTGGAGAGGCTGCTTTGTTCTTCCGCAGCAAGGGCCGCCGTGTGCTCCTCCGTTCAGAGAGAGCGTTTGGTGTTTCCATTGACCGTAATTACTCCTCGAGGGCCTGGCATCTTGAGCTTAAGGTATGCATAGTGCGGTACTGCATTGAACTTGGCAAATGCGGTTCGCCCGAGCAGTGCATGATAGCCACTGCGGAATGGGACTATGTCGAAGATTAGCTCCTCGCTTCGGAAATTATCCGGAGATCCGAAGACCACTTCAAGTGTGACTGAGCCTGTACAGTTAGCCTCTACACCTGGCATTACGCCTTTAAAGGTCGTTTTGGTGGGCTTAATCCTCGAGGGATCTATGCCCATTTTCTGCACTATATCCTGGTAAAGCAGGTTCAGGCTACTGCCGCCGTCCATAAGGACTCTAGTGAGATGAAATCCGTCAATAATTGGGTCTAGAACCAATGCGGCGAATCCGCCATGACGGGTGCTAGTGTGATGGTCCCTTCGATCAAAGGTGATCGGGCAGGAAGACCATGGTTTGAACTTTGGGGCGACTGGCTCTATCGCGTATACGTCCCTTAACGCGCACTTCCGCTCCCTCTTGGGGATGTGGGTTGCATATATCATATTCACCGTCCGCACTTGTGGGGGAAAGCCCTTCTGTCCACTGTTGTTCGGCGGCTGGGGCTCCTCGTCGTCATCGCTATGCGGCCCCTTGTCTGTATTTTTGGCATTTAACTTGCCTGCCTGCTTGAACACCCAACAATCCCTGTTGGTGTGATTGGCCGGCTTTTCGGGGGTGCCATGTATCTGGCACAAGCGGTCGAGTATTCGGTCCAAACTGGACGGGCCCCTAGGATTTCTTTTTAATGGCTTTTTCCGCTGACTAGATTTATAGCCTCTAAATCCGGCATAAACTGTCGTATCCTCAGCATTATCGCCATTAGTGTGGCGCTTCTGCTTGTTGTGATGCGACCTGCCACTACTGTCCCTGGTATCCGAATTACCAGGGTTCTTGGTCATATTGTTGCTATGAGCAAGCCAGCTGTCTTCTCCCGCGCAAAAGCGGGTCATGAGTGTCGTGAGTGCTGCCATAGACTTTGGCTTTTCCTGTCCAAGGTGCCGGGCAAGCCACTCGTCACGGATATTGTGCTTGAAGGCTGCTAGGGCCTCAGCGTCCGGACAGTCGACTATTTGATTTTTCCCAAAAATTTGCCATGAATAAAGCACTAGAACAAAAACTAATTGGACCATTGGAGGAGTTACATACCAAAGAACAATCCCCCAAAGCAGTTTTGTGAATGGAGCTTTGAGCTAGGAGATCGAAAATGGCAACAATATGAGCTAGAACTCGTGCTTGAGATGGTTGGTGATTTTTTTGGGAGGAAGAAGGAGTGTGTGGTGGCTGGAATAAGTGGAGCGGGCCACCAGGGGCCCACGAGGCAGGGGCGCCCAGGGGGTAGGGCGCACCCTGGACCCTCGTGGCTAGGTGCTGGCTCCCCCTGATGTGTACTCAGTGCCAGATATTATCAAATATTCCAGAAAAAATCAAATTCAAATTTTAGGGCATTTGGAGAACTTTTATTGTCGCGGTATATTTTATTGCATGGATAATTCAGAAAACTGACAGAAATTACTATTTTTGCTTTATTTAATATAAATAACAGAAAGTAAAAAGAGGGTACAAAGAGTTGTGTTTTCTAAATTCACCCATCTCAAACTCATGAAAAGGAATCCACTAACAAGGTTGATCAGGTCTTGTTAACAAACTCATTTCGAATAACATGAAACCGAAGAATTTTCGAATAACACTAGGTTACCTCAACGGGGATATGCATGTCCCCAACAATAAGAATATCATATTTCTTCTTGACAGTAGGAAGAGGGAATTCAAAACCTCCAATAGTGATTGTTGAATTTTTTTTCCAATCGAATTGATACTATGGACTTGAGGTTGTTTCCTCGGAAAGTGTACCGTATGCTCATTACCATTAACATGAAAAGTGACATTGCCTTTGGTGCAATCGATAACAGCCCCTGCAGTATTCAAAAAGGGTCTTCCAAGAATAATAGACATACTATCGTCCTCGGGAATATCAAGAATAACAAAGTCCGTTAAAATTGTAACGTTTGCAACCACAAGAGGCACATCCTCACAAATGCTGACAGGTATAGCAGTTGATTTATTAGCCATTTGCAAAGATATTTCAGTAGGTGTCAACTTATTCAAATCAAGTCTACAATATAAAGAGAGAGGCATAACACTAACACCGGCACCAACATCACATAAAGCGGTTTTAACATAGTTTCTTTTAATGGAGCATGGTATACTTGGTACTCCTGGATCTCCAAGTTTCTTTGGTATTCCACCCTTAAAAGTATAATTAGAAAGCATGGTGGAAATTTCAGCTTCCGGTATCTTTCTCTTATTTGTAACAATATCCTTCATATATTGAGCATAAGGATTCATTTTAAGCATATCGGTCGAACGCATACGCAAAAAGATAGCTCTAATCATTTCAGCAAAGTGCTCAAAATCCTCATCATCCTTTTTCTTGGATGGTTTAGGAGGAAAAGGCATGGGTTTCTGAACCCATGGTTCTCTTTCTCTACCGTGCTTCCTAGCAACAAAGTCTCTCTTATAATAACGTTGATTCTTTGATTATTGGTTATCAAGATCAATAGCAGGTTCAATCTCTACATCATTATCATTCCTATGTTGAGCACCAATATGAACATCATCATTAACATTATCACTAGGTTCATGTTCAATACCAGATGGTGTTTCAACATGAGATATAGAAATATCATTAGGATTCTCAGGTGTGCCTACAACAGGTTCACTAGAAGCATGCAAAGTCCTATCATTTTTATTTTTCTTCCTCTTAGAAGGACTAGGTGCATCAATGTTATTTCTGTGAGAATCCTGCTCAATTCTCTTAGGGTGGCCCTCTGAATACAAAGGTTCCTGAGTCACTTTACCTCCTCTAGTTGCAACTCTAACATCAAAGTCATTATTCTTACTATTCAATTCATTGGGCAAATCATTCTGAGCTTTAAGTACTTGTTCTACTTGAGTGGTAACCATAGAAGCATGTTTACTAATGAGTTTAAGTTCACCTTTAACTCTAGACATATAATCACCCAAGTATTCAAGCATATCAGCATTGTGTTTCAATTGTCTACCAACATAAGCATTAAAATCTTCTTACTTAACCATAAAGTTATCAAATTCATCCAAACATTGGCTAGCAAACTTAGCAGGAGAGATTTTAGCTTTATCATATCTATAGAGAGAGTTTACGTTTACTACCTGTGTCGGGTTATCGAGACCGTGTGTTACTTAAATAGGTGATGAATTAAGACCATGCATTTCTTCAAAAGGAGGTAAATTCTTTTACTTTCATACCTTTTACAGATAAATCAGGATTTCTTTGCCTCTTGCATATCTTCAGGACTGAGAAATAGAATACCCCTTTTATTTGGAGTTGGCTTAGGAGTTGGTTCAGGAAGTGTCCAATTATTTTCATTAGTCAACATATTATTCAATAGCAATTCAGCTTGATCAATAGTTCTTTCCCTGAAAACACAACCAGAACAACTATCCAGGTAATCTCTGGAAGCATCGGTTAGTCCATTATAAAAGATATCAAGTATTTCATTTTTCTTGAGACGATGAGCGGGCAAAACATTAAGTAATTGGAGAAGCCTCCCCCAAGCTTGTGGGAGACTCTCTTCTTCAGTTTGCACAAAATTATATATTTCCCTTAAAGCAGCTTGTTTATTATGAGCAGGGAAATTTTTAGCAGAGAAGTAGTAAATCATATCCTGGGGACTACGCACACAACCAGGATCAAGGGAATTAAAGCATATCTTAGCATCACCCTTTAATGAGAACGAAAATAATATAATAGTAGCGAGTTTTCTCATCATTAGTGAACAGGGTAGCTATATCATTTAATTTAGTAAGATGTGCCACAACAGTTTTGGATTCATAGCCATAGAAAGGATCAGATTCAACCAAAGTAACTATATCAGGATCAACAGATAAATCATAATCCTTATCAGTAATAAAGATAGGTGAAGTAGCATAAGCAGGATCATATTTCATTCTAGCATTCACATATTTTTCTTTCAGCTTAGCTAATAGTTTCTTAAGATCACTTCTATCATTGTAGGCAAGAAAGTCTCTAGCAGTTTCTTCATCCATAACATAACCCTTAGGCACAATAGCAATTCATATCTATGGGGATAATCTTCATCATCACCTTCATCAATATTATCAGTTTCAATAATTTCATTCTCTCTAGCCCTAGCAAGTTGTTCGTCAAGAAATTCACCTAGTGGAACAGTAGTATCAAGCATAGAAGTAGTTTCATCATAAGTATCATGCAAAAGAAGAAGTGGCATCATTAATAACATGCGACCTATCAGAATCAATAGCATGTGTAGGTGTCACAAGTTTACTCATAACAGAAGGAGAATCAAGTGTAGAGCTAGATGGCAGTTCCTTACCTCCCCTCGTAGTTGAGGGATAGATCTAGGTTCTTTGATCTTTCAAGTTCTTCATAGTGATAAGCAGATATAAATCCCAAGTGACTTAAAGAATAGAGCTATGCCCCCAGAGACGTCGTCAGAAAATGGTCTTGATAACCCACAAGTATAGGGGATCACAATAGTTTCGAGGATAGAGTATTCAACCCAAATTTATTGATTTGACACAAGGGGAGCCAAAGAATATTCTCTAGTATTAGCAGCTGAGTTCTCAATTCAACCACACCTAGAAAGTTAATATCTGCAGCAAAGTATTTAGTAGCAGAGTAATCTGATAGTAGTGGTAATGGTAGCAAAAGTAATATTTTTGGTTTTATAGTGATTCTAACAGTAGCAATGGAAAAGTAAATACGCGAAGAACAATATATGAAAAGCTCATAGCCATCGGATCGGTGATGGAGAATTATGTCAAATGCGATCGATCATGCAACAATTATAATATAGGGTGACACAGAACTAGCTCCAGTTCATCAATGTAATGTAGGCATGTATTCTAAATATAGTCGTACATGCTTATGGAAAAGAACTTGCATGACATCTTTTGTCCTACCCTCCCGTGGCAGCAGGGTCCTATTGGAAACTAAGGGATATTAAGGCCTCCTTTTAATAGAGTATCGGACCAAAGCATTAACACATAGTGAAAACATGAACTCCTCAAACTACGATCATCACCTGGAGTGGTCCCAATTATTGTCACTTCGGGGTTGCCAGATCATAACACACAGTAGGTGACTATAGACTTGCAAGATAGGATCAAGAACTCACATATATTCATGGAAACATAATAGGTTCAGATCTGAAATCATGGCACTCGGGCCCGAGTGACAAGCATTAAGCATAGCAAAGTCGTAGCAACATCAATCTCAGAACATAGTGGATACTAGGGATTAAACCCTAACAAAACTAACTCGATTACATGATAAATCTCATCCAACCCATCACCGTCCAGCTTGCCTATGAAGCAATTACTCACAAACGGTAGTGAGCATGATGAAATTGGTGATGGAGGAAGGTTCATGATGGCGATGGCAACGGATTCCCCTCTCCGGAGCCCCGAACGGACTCCGGATCAGCCCTCCCGAAAGAGTTTAGGGCTTGGCTGCGGTCCCTGTCGTAAAACGCGATGAATCCTTCACTATGGTTTTTCTCTCCCCGAACACGAATATATGGAGTTGGAGTTGAGGTCGGTGGAGCGTCAAGGGGCCCACGAGGCAGTGGGGCACGCCTAGGGGGGTAGGCGCCCCCCACCCTCGTGGACAGGGTGTGGCCCCCTGACGTGGATTCTTCTTCCAGTATTTTTTATATATTCCAAAAATAATCTCAATTGATTTTCAGGTCATTCCGAGAACTTTTATTTCTGCACAAAAATAACACCATGGCAATTCTGCTGAAAACAACGTTAATCCGGGTTAGTTCCATTCAAATCATGCAAGTTAGAGTCCAAAACAAGGGGAAAGTGTTTGGAAAAGTAGATACGACGGAGACGTATCAACTCCCACAAGCTTAAACCTTTGCTTGCCCACAAGCAATTCAGTTGATAAACTGAAAGTGATAAAGAAAAACTTTTACAAACTCTGTTTGCTCCTGTTGTTTGTAAATATGTAAAGCCAGCATTCAAGTTTTCAGCAAAAAATATGAACTAACCACATTCGCAATAACATTTAAGTCTCATGTTTACTCATGTCAATGGCATAATCAACTAGCGAGCAATAATAATAAATCTCAGATGACAACACTTTTCAAAACAATCATAATATGATATGACAAGATGGTATCTCTCTAGCCCTTTCTGAGACCGCAAGACATAAATGCATAGCACCTTTAAGGATCGAGGACTGACTAGACATTGTAATTCAAGGTAAAAGAGATCCAGGCTCAGTTATACTCAATTAAACTAACAGTAATGGATGCAAATGACAGTGGTGCTCTCCAACTGGTGCTTTTTAATAAGAGGATGATGACTCAACATAAAAGTAAATAGATAGTGTAGCGACCCAACCTCAAATGGTCAAGTCTCTGTGCTTTAGTGTCATCCCTGGATCGGTAATGCTGACACATACAATACTCGGAGGATTTACAACAAAGTAGCAATCACACACTTATTACATCGAATGTCTCAAAAGGGAACTTATTACAATAAATATGGCTTAAGGACATCTAATACGATAACAGCGGAAGGCTAGGAAGATAAAGTGAGTCCATCAACTCCAACGGCATAGCTGAGTGCATGGCAAACGACCTATCGCATCTTACTCGTCTGAAAAGTCTGCAACATAATACGTTGCAGCCCGAAAATGGGTCAGCACATGGAATATGCTGGCAATGTAACACAGTAGAGCAATGAACAGATAAATGCTATCACTACATGCATATATGGCTGGTGGAGGCTCTATGGTTATATGGTTTTTGCGAAAAGCAATTTTTTCCCTACAATAAATGAATAAATTTTTTATGTAACTATCATGGTAGTTGAAACATTCAGAATGGTACCCCCATCTTAATCCCAATTAAAAGTAATTATCAACCCAACAAATAACCATAGATCTCCTCCATTGGATTTCTCGCACTACATGGTGTTTGAGAAACGGATGACCGAGACACAGTCTTTCAAAAGCATTAAATCTTTACTCCGGGTGGACAGTTACACCTACTTTCCCTCTACATCTACTAGCCCACCACTGACAGAGGTCATAAAACATACTCGACTATGCCAGAGCCCATAATGTCTTGTGGCTGCACACGGAGGTTTCCAGCATGAACAATCTCATGATCCCTTTGAGTTTGGGTTTGGGACCATAGGAGGATCGCACGGTATATCCCCGGGATCTCCTGGACAACACTGGTATATCCCCAGCTGCCAAAACAAGCAATCCACCCAGATGTGTATTAAAGTTGCCACCTTAAGTTGAACCATTAATTAACAATCTCACATCTGTCATGGATACACTCAAACCCAAACCACGTCTACGAGCATAGCATAGCAATATAAGCATAACGTAGAAGTAACTCCCATGGTTTGATAATAAAACAGGGCAATAGGTTCTACCTCACCATCTACTTCCCAATACCCACAAGTTAATCACATCCTAATCATGCAAGGTTTGAGGATTAGAACTAATACATAAAACTGTGTATGAAAGAAGCATGATAAATATGTTACTTGCCTTGCTGACGATCCGCAAAACCTAGAGACTTGGTAGCATGCTTTGCACTCCGGGTGTTCTATCGCAAACAAACAATAGCATACATAAGCAATCAAGCAAAGATGCATGGCTAAATCTCAAATAAGAAGATCCAACTAGAAAGTTCAACTTAAGAACTCTGATTTGCAAAAATAATCAAATCAAGCGGAGCAACCAAACTCAAACAGCGAAAGAAACAAGATCCGATAACTAATCTGGACTAAAGTCAAATTTTACAGTACCAAAATCTTGTTCAAGTTGGTTAAACGGAAAGAGGGCTTCGAGACAAAGATCTAGGCGCTTGAATCGCCTGATTCCGATAAATGAGCGAAAAGATAAACTAAAACGAAGACCGGGTCAGAAATCACGATCGAAAATAATGGCGAAAAACCCTGGAAAAAGAAAAACTGACGAACAGGCTAACAAACAAATGTTCGCTGTCAGTGACTAACGGGTGAACAGCGTTCGTTAAAACGAACGAAAGAACAAACGTCCGCTGTTTAACCGAACTGAGAAAAAACCGAACCGATCTATTAAAAAACAGATCTAGGGTTTTCAAAATAAACCGAACGGTTTTAGAAAAACAGGTGCTACCTCGGCATACGTGATGGCGGCGGTGGCGCAGCAGCGGCTGGCTAGGGTTATGGTTGGCGCGACACGGCTGGCTGGGCCTCGGGGTCGCGACTCGGGCGGCTTATAAGAGGCCGGCCTGGAGAGTCCTGGCCGGGTACGGCCCGAAGTCGGTTTCCCTTTTTTTAATTATTCCGTGCAGAAAAACAAAGAAAATAAATACTAAACAGACTCCAAAAATGCCGAAATAAATTTTCCCTGTCCTCTAAAAATAATCCAGACAAGGTGAACATTTAATTGGCCCTATAAGGCAATTTTGAAATATGCATATTTTTCCTAATTCAAATAAAATTTCTATAAAATCCAAAAAAATATGCAAATTGATTTTAATATTTTTCCTCCAATATTTTATTTATTTTGGAGAAGTCATATTATCTCCTCTCATATATTTTTGTATTAAATATTTTTGGAGAAAATTTATTGAAACCAAAGTGATCATTGTTTCCATATTTGATCAAATTCAAATATGCAAAATGGTGAAATCCCCCATCTCTCTCTGAGGGTCCTTGAGTTTCTTAGAATTTCAAGGATCGCGAAAGTCAAAATGCACAAAATATGATATGCATGGATGACCTATGTATAACATTCCAAATTGAAAAATTGGGATGTTACAAACCTACCCCCCTTAAGATGAATCTCGTCCTCGAGATTCGGGTTGGCTAGAGAATAGGTGTGGATGGTCTTTCCGTAGATCATCCTCTCGTACCCAAGTGGCTTCATCCTCGGTATGGGGGCTCCATTGAACTTTGCAAAACTTGATAACCTTGCTGCGAGTAACTCGACTGGAAAACTTAAGAATCTTGATAGGTTTCTCCTCGTAGTTCAAATCACTATCCAACTGTATTGCTTCCAGTGGCACTGTATCTCTCAGGGGATATCGGCCATCCCTACATGGCACTTCTTCAACTGGGAAACGAGAAACACATCATGAACTCCCGACAATCCTTCGGGTAACTCCAACTTGTAGGCTACCTCTCCCATGCGTTCCAAAACACGGTACGGTCCCACAAATCTCGGGGCTAACTTACCTTTAACTCCAAATCGTTTAACTCCTCTAAGTGGTGACACTCTCAGATATGCTGTGTCTCCGATTTCATAGACTACCTCCTTGCGTTTTGAGTCTGCATAAATCTTCTGTCTTGACTGAGCTATCTTTAGTCTATCTCGAATTAGTTTAACCTTCTCTTCGGACTCCTTAATCAAATCGGGTCCAAACAGCTATCTATCTCCAACCTCATCCCACATCAACGGTGTTCTGCACCTTCTTCCATACAGAGCCTCGAACGGTGCCATCTTCAAACTGGCCTGGTAACCATTGTTGTACGAGAACTCTACGTAGGGCAAATTATCATCCCAACTAGATCCATAGTCTAGTGCACAAGCTCTCAGCATGTCCTCCAGAATCTGATTGACTCTCTCTGACTGTCCATCTGTCTACGGGTGAAAAGTTGTACTGAACTCCAGCCTGGTTCCCTAAGTCTGATGCAGCTAGTGCCAAAACTTGGAAGTAAATTGTGTTCCTCTATCTGATACGATGGTCCTCGGAACTCCGTGCAGACATACGATCTGGTCATATATATCTTGGCCAACTTCGCACTTGTATAAGTGGTTTTCACTGGGATAAAGTGAGCTACTTTGGTCTAGCGGTCCACTACTACCCAGATAGAATCATATCCCAATCGGGTCCTGGGTAATCCAGTGATAAAATCCATGCCAAGTTTGTCCCACTTCCATTCGCATGTCGGCATAGGCTGCAGTAGTCCTGCTGGCTTGTGATGTTCTTCCTTCACTCTGTGGCATAAATCACATACGGCTACATACTCGGCAATATCCTTCTTCATTCCAATCCACCAGAAACGCTCCTTCAAATCCAAATACATCTTGGTGTTTCCTGGGTGTATCGAGTATGGTGTGTCATGAGCTTCCTGTAATATCAACTTCCTGATCTTGGCATTATTGGGCACATATACACGGTCCTGGAACCACAAGGTGTCATGCTCATCCTCACGAAAACCTTTGGCTTTTCCTTCACTCATCTTCTCCTTTATCTTGGAAATTTCTTTGTCATCCTTCTGAGCTTCTTGAATCTTTCCCAACAATGTCGATTGCACTTCCATGGTTGTAACAAAACCTTTAGGAACTATCTCCAAACGAAGTTCCCTGAGATCCTCTGCTAACTCCTTTAGCATTCCTTCTCTTACGAGGGTGTTGATGTAAGTCTTTCGGCTCAAGGCGTCTGCTACAACATTGGCCTTGCCTGGATGATAGTGCAACTTCATATCATAATCTTTTATAAGCTCCAACCATCTCCTTTGCCTGAGGTTCAACTCCTTCTGGGTGAAAATGTACTTCAAACTGTTATGATCCGTGTACACATCACAATGATTTCCAATAAGAAAATGCCTCCAGGTCTTGAGTGCATGCACTACAGCTGCTAACTCCAAATCATGCGTGGCATAATTCAACTCGTGTGTTTTAAGTTGTCGTGAGGCATACGAAACAACTCTTCCGTCTTGCATAAGTAATCCTCCAAGTCCTAAGCGAGAGACGTCACAATACACTTGGAAATCCTTGCGTATATCCGGCAGAATCAGCACTGGGGCTGTAGTCAAACATTTCTTCAGCTCCTGGAAACTTGCTTCACATTCCTCAGTCCAATGGAACTTGGTGTCCTTCTTCAACAACGTCGTCATGGGCTTCGCAATCTTAGAGAAATTTTTAGTGAACCTCCGATAGTATCCTGCGAGTCCAGGAAAACAGTGGATCTCTCCAACTGATGTGGGTGCCAACCACTCAGTGACTGATTTCACCTTGGTAGGGTCCACTACTATACCTTCTCCTGATATAACATGTCCAAGAAATCCAACTTCCTTCAACCAAAACTCACATTTGCTAAACTTGGCATATAACTGATGTTCTGTGAGCTTCTCGAGAATTAAACACAAATGCTCCTTATGTTCCTCCTCATTCTTTGAGTATACCAAGATATCATCTATGAACACCACGACAAACTTATCCAAGAACTCCATGAACACTTTGTTCATCATACTCAAGAAATAGGGGGGCGTTAGTCAACCCAAATGACATAACCATATACTCATATAGCCCATACCTTGTGGTGAATGTTGTCTTAGGTATATCCTTTTCTCAAATCTTCCACTACTAGGAAAAGGGCTATAGATGATATGGCCACTAATGGCGCACCAGACATGTGGTGCGCCACTACTATATAGTAATGGCGCACCATGAGTCGGTGCGCCATTAGTGTGGTAGACACTAATGGCGCACCAGACCCACGGTGCGCCATTAGTAACAATTTTTTTTCCAAAAATTCTAACGGCGCACCAGGGAGTAGTGCGCCATTACTAGTTTAACTAGTAATGGAGCACCTCCTACACAGTGCGCCACTACTATTTATTTATTTTATTTTTTTGCAAACTACTAATGGCGCACCTCAAGCTGGTGCCCCATTAGTAACAAGGGTTACTATTGGTGCATTTGTCTCTGGTGCGGCATTAGTAACCTGGGACCAGCTAGATATTTTGGACAGCCACACCTACACACTCACTTTCCCCACTTCATTCTATCCACCTCCTCCTGCAAGCTTGTGTCGGCTGCATCCTCCTCCTCACCTCATTTGCACCATAGATTCGTCAAAATAAAGTGGTTAAATTACCTTTTTTTTGATAGGTAAGTAAGGCGAAAGCTATCTTTAAGTTGTAGATCTACTTTTTTTCTCCCTACCTCGCTCCAACAACGTGCACATGCACTTTTTATGGCCTTGCTAGATCTATGTATGTTTGTGGTGTTGCATATATGTTTGTGGTTGCAAGTACCGGTATTTGAAATGCGATAGTTGCCAATATTTCGCCGGAATGTTGATTCATTTCCGTTTCGGCGAGAATTTTGGCACTACGCATTCTTTTTTGTCCTATTTTTAGGAAAAGTCATGCCAAATTTTTTTCTTGGTTCTAAAATATCATTTTGCTCTACCCCGCGGGCAACCATGGTCCGCACGATGACTGAAGGCATCGTGAATAGGTTTTTGAGCTCCGCGAAGGCCGAGATGCTTCAAAAGAACGAGATGGAGATAAGATGTCCGTGTCGAAGATGCAAGCTGAAGAGCCTTATTGCGGACCCGGATTCCGGGCAGGTGCGGGACCACCTGCTCTTGCGTGGTTTCATGGATGGCTATCGGTGGCAAGGTGATGAAGATGACTATGAAGTCGTCCATGGGGGCCGGTCAACAAATGAGGAAGGGCAGCAAGACAACCACCACGGCGAGGGCGGGCGAGAAGACGAAGAATCTCTGGGACATGATGACGACGGTGATGCTGTATACAGTCATCATGTAGAAGATGTCGGACATGATGATGAGGAAGATCAAGACGAAGGGCATGATCATGAAGATGAAGATGCCGGAGCAGACGATGATGGAGGCTGGGTGTAGGACCCTCATATTCAAGAGCTGCTTCTCAAGCAGACGGATAACGCAAGAGCTGTCGCCCGAGAGAAAGCCAAGCTGGATCAACTGGAGATAGACGTGGTTACTCCATTGTATGAAGGACGCAGGCCCGAGGATACCCGCCTGAAAGTAATGCTCATGGCTCTGGAGATGAAGGTTAAACACAAAATGATCGACGCATGCTTCGACAAGCACATGTCATTCTGGCACGAACGTCTTCCCAAGGGGAACAAGTGCCCGACTAGTTTCGAGGAGCCGAAGAAAATCGTGTGTCCTCTGGATTTACCGCACATGAAATACCATGTGTGCATGAACAATTGCATCATTTATCGGGACGAGCACGCGGAGTCTACCATATGTCCAGTGTGCGGCATCACTCGATACAAGAAGAGGTACAAAGCTCCTCGAAAAGTGGTGTGGTACTTTCTGATCACTCCTCGTCTGCACCATTATTTCGCGGACCCTAAGGTTGCAAAGCTCCTGCGTTGGCACGCGGATAGGGAGGACAAGAAGCGGGAAGATGACGGAAATGATCCGGAGATAAATAAAAAAGACAAGATGCTGAGTCACCCTAAGGATGCGAGCCAGTGGCAAGCGTTGAACTTCGAAGACCCAGAATTTGGGAACGATCCAAGGAACATCATGCTGGGCACGAGCACCGATGGAGTCAATCCGTTTGGCAGCCAGAGAAGCACACATAGCAGCTGGCCTGTGTTTGTGTGGATGCACAACCTTCCCCCTGGTTTTGCATGAAGAGGAAGTACATTCACATGAGTATGATAATTGAAGGGCCTAAACAACCAGGGAATGGCATCAATCTGTATCTAGGGCTGCTAAAAGAGGAGCTAGACACGCTGTGGAAAGCGCCAGCCAATACGTGGGACGCCGCAGAGAAAGAATATTTCCCTATGAGAGCTGCACTGCTCAAGACGGTGCACGACTATCTCGGTTACGGATATCTCGCGGGGCAGGTGGTCCACGGATTTTCTGTATGCTTCAGGTGCATGGATGACACAACGTACCGCCAGCTAGATAGAGATCCCAGGTCTTCGAAAACCATGTTCATGGGACATCAAAGGTGGCTTCGCGACGATGACCCGTGGAGAAAACGCAAGGATCTCTTCGATGGTGAAATCGAACCCCGAAGGCGCCCGTGTACGAGGAGCGGCGAGGAAATAGACGAGCTGTTGAAAAATTGGAAAGATTGCCCACTGCAGGGAAAGAAGCAATAGGCGCTAGAGCCGGGAAAGAAGCGAAAGGCGCCAAAGCCGCTGCTGAAGGTATGGAAAACGAGGTCTGTTTTCTGGGACTTGACGTACTGGAAGATCCACCGTGTGCCTCACAGCCTTGATGTCATGCATATCACGAAGAATGTGTGCGAGAGTCTGCTTGGTACCCTGCTCAACATGCCAGAGAGGACCAAAGATGGGCCGAAAGCAAGGGCAGACTTGAAATCAATGGGCATCAGGGAGGAGCTTCACGCTAATGATGATGATGATGAGGCGAAGCAAGACACAGAAAGTCGTCGCAAAGGCAAAAAGGCCAAGAAGACCGGAAATGACTACCCTCCCGCGTGCTTCACTCTAAGTCAGGAGGAGATCGAGCAGTTTTTGACATGCCTCGTAGGAGTAAAACTTCCTTACGGTTACGCGGGGAAGATAAGCAGATACCTAGACCCATCGAAGCAGAAGTTTAGCGGGATGAAGTCTCACGACTGTCACGTGCTGATGATGCAGATACTTCTAGTTGCAATCCGTGGGATCATGGACGTGCACGTCCGTGAAACGCTATTTGGCCTATGCAACTTTTTCGACGTCATCTCTTGGAAGTCGGTTGGCGTGAGGCAACTCAGAAGGCTACAGGAAGAGATCGTGGTGATACTATGCGAGCTTGAGATGTACTTCCCTCCCGCATTCTTCGACGTTATGGTGCATCTGCTGGTTCATATAGTGGAGGATATCATCCAACTCAGGCCGACGTTCCTGCACAGCATGATGTCGTTCGAAAGGATGAATGGTGTCATCAAAGGATACGTTCACAGCATGTCACGTCCAGAGAGAAGCATAGCCAGGGGCTTTCTGACCGAAGAGTGCATCTCCTACTGCACGAATTATCTAGGCATCGAGAACCCCGTTGGTCTGCCCGTTAACAGGCACCTCGGCAGGCTCGCTGGATGGGGTCACCGTGAGGGTCGCCGCAAAATGCATGTCGACTTCGAGGGTCGACTCGCCGACTTTGAAAGAGCAAACCTTTATTGAGAAGACGTACAATGACCAAGGCCAACAGAGGACGGACGGAGATATAATCAAAGAGCACAACTCATGTTTCACGCGTTGGTTCAAGCAGAAGCTTCTGTCGTACCCTTTACATGAGGATTCTTCCGCGGAAGAACAACTCATATTCCCCTCGTCACAGGGCGCCAAGCACAACCTGATGACCTATGAGGCGTACGATATAAACGGCTACACATTCTACACTGAGGACAAGGACATGAAGAGCGATGGTTATCAGAACTCCGGGGTAACGATGGAATCCTACACCGGTAACGACAAGGACAGATACTACGGAAGGATCAAGGAGATCTGGGAGCTGAGCTACGCTGGAGAGAAGGTCCCGATGTTCCGTGTCAGATGGGCCAAGAGCGTCCTAAAAGAAGACCGGTATTTCACCACAATGGTTATACCCGAAGCCAAATCCAAGACCGTGGGCGCAAACGTCACCGCGAAAAATGAGCCATGGGTACTGGCTTCCCAAGTGGAACAACGCTTCTTCATTACCGACCCGTCAAAGCCCAGTCGTGTTGTTGTGAGGAGAGGGAAAAGGAAGATCATCGGAATGGATGGAGTAGCCAATGAGCAAGACTTCGACAAGTACGGCGACCCGAAGATCGAACATGACGACGACGATGAAGTAGCAGCATACACCACAAGAAGAAGCAGGACCACCCTACCTAAAGGACGTCCGTTCCACAGAAGAACTCCATTTGCGAAAAAGAAGGGCAAGAAGATTGTGAACAGATAGCTAGGTAGCTAAGATCGATTGTATTTAAATCGTAGTCTTCATTTCTCGATTGTATTACATGGGCACTTTTTGAACTCATGAATATTTTTAAATTTCATGGGCACTTTTTGAATTCGTGAATATTTTTTCAAATTTGATGAATAATTTTAAATCTTGATCGCTATCCCCCTCCATCTCGATCTCGACCCCCCGCACCCTCCCCCGCTAGCTCCACCGCCGCTGATGACCACCGCACCCTCCCCCGCTCCACCACCGCCGCCGACCCACCGGACCCTTCCTGGCCCG
>NC_057812.1:681235440-681274470 GCF_018294505.1 Triticum aestivum | reverse complement strand
CGCCGCCGACCCTATGTGCGCTGCCGTGCCCCCCACCACTGCAGCTCCGGCATAGCCGACGCCTCCGCGACCTCGCCATTGCCGACAGCCTCCCCGTGTAGGCCCCTGCCCTGCACCGCCTCTACCTTAGTCCGGGCACAGGGTGCAGGACGACGACCGCGGCCGCCGGCCTCCCCACGACCAACCGAGGCGCCCAGGAGGCCTCCCCGATGACCAATCGAGCCATCCCTTCGACGCCGCCGTCCCCAACCCCGACCCCAACCCCTCCGGCGACCGGCCGCGCCCGCCCAGGTACCTCTCCTCCTTCTTCCTTCCACCCTCTCCACCCTTCCTCCCCATTCCATCCCTCCCTTCCCTCGACCGTGTGTGTTATCTTCTGATGATATTTGATAGCTTATGGATAGAAATGCATATTTTAGTGTTTATAGCTATTAACACTTGCAAGTTACTGCACAGCTAAATTCTGGTTAGTAAGTCTGTATCCGCCTCCTGCTGAAATTTGGTGATGTGTGTGGCTGTCTAAGTACCTACACAAAATTCCCCATGGAGAAAATGATATAGCTCCTCCTACAACATGTATAGATCAATCAGTTCAGTTCTAGTGCTGTTGGACTTTTGCACCATACAAAAAGGTACTACTAGTTGAAAATCTTTACTGGAGAGAGCTTCATAAGTAGAAGGTTCCAAAGAATATAAACCAGTACTAGCACACTAGCACAGTAGTACTACCACCTCCCAATAAACAGCAGGGTCTCTGATCAGCAATGTAGTTAATTAGTCAGGGCCTGAAAGCCTGCAAATGCATGTACACACAGGTAGGGAATGTAAGATGAAGCATGTACTTTACCAACTAATCTAATGGGTTAGCACAAAGTGAAAACCAGAACAATAGTTAGTCAAGCAGAGGTAGATTAGATTAGATGGCAAAAAGCACAAATGTCCTTGCCTATCCATTTTTTTCTCAAGTTGAGCTGGTAAGTTTCAGATGTTTAATGATGCTGTAGGAAAAAATTGGATGAAGAAAGATATGTGTGGCTGTCTAAGAGAAGTATTTGCACAAACAAATTATAATTAATGTGTTGATGAAATTTTGGGTTTTCAAATTGGAACCAAAAACCAACCCATACCTTTAGACTCTTTTGGAATTTCCAAAACATTTTTTGTTTGTTCCCTTTCACTATTTGGGGACTTTTGACTTCAGAATGAACCTTACTAAGATTCAATTAAGACTAATTAACTGCATTTGATGTCACTTTATTCTCGGAATAACTTCAGTTATGATCTGTACTAGAAAACTTCAGTTAACACTCATTTTTCAGTTAACTCCTTACAGTTCATATCATATTTTGGTTGTCAATAATAGTGGACTTTTAAGGCTTTCTTAGAGGCAATACTAGTGGATTTTAGGCTTTTTTACAGGCAATAATAGTGGAATTTTAGGCTTTTTTTGGAGGAGTGTGTTTCATGCTGGCCTACAGTGATGAATTAGTCAGAGGATTATGTCTTAGGATTGTGCCAAAGTTATCCATTGTATCTATTTGCTTGTCCTTCAAATAAGGGCAAGACTGTTACAGAAAAATTACTTGCAAGCATATTGTGATTTACTTGCAAGCATATTGTGCCTTAGTTACAGAAAAATTACTTGCAAGCATATTGTAACTATTTTCACTCTGTCCTGAAGGTTTTTTACTATAGAATCTGTGGTGACCCACACTCTATTGGTTCGCACTCATTGAGTTCGCTCATGAAGGTATTATATGTTCACATGGTACATTTATGTTTTTCAGCAGTTAATTGATGGTTTGATGCATGATACATTTCATGCACAGGGTTCTAGAGCTGCACTTAACTTGCTAAAATCATCCCCTTGTTCTTACTGGTTATAGAAATTCATTGCTTGTCCTATGTTTTCTGTCAGGGTATTGTGCAGGAAGCTTGCTTGAGTTTGTGTCCTTTAATTTGTAAATTTGCAGTTCTAGCCACATTTAGGATAAGTTGTTGTATATACTGTCAGTAACTTGCAAAGATGATGATCATCTTTTACAGAAAACAATTTCTGTAAACACGTCAGTAACTTTGCTAGTTTGCTGGGTTTTGTCTCCAACCATTGTGTCGTGATGAATTTGCAGGTACCCAGAGAGGCCCTTGAGTTTGCTGGAATGTCGATTAACTTCCGTTCCGGCAAATTCGGTACTCCATATGTCCTATTTTCAGCAAAGGTCATGCTGAAATTTTCCTTGAATTTTAGCATGACTTTTGCTAAAAATAGGACATATGGGGTACTTGTGACTAATGCATGGACCGGGGTCTTAGTACTTAATTAAGTAGGATCAACTGCCCCTTTATTCTTGATGCATTAAACCATAGGTTTTAGGGTGCCTCGGTGTTGATAAGAACCTAAATGATGAAAGCTTAGGCTTTTAGGGTGCCTCGGCGTCGACAAACCCTAAATGATAAAACCTTAGCTTTTAGGGTGCCTCGGTGTCGATAAGAACCTAAATGATGAAAGCTTAGGCTTTTAGGGTGCCTCGACATCGACAAACCCTAAATGGTAAAAGCTTGGCTTTTAGGGTGCCTCGGTGTCGATAAGAACCTAAATGATGAAAGATTAGGCTTTTAGGGTGCCTCGGCGTCGACAAACCCTAGATGATAAAACGTTGGCTTTTAGGGTGCCTCGGTGTCGATAAGAACCTAAATGATGAAAGCTTAGGCTTTTAGGGTGCCTCGGCATCGATAAACCCTAAATGATAAAAGCTTAACTTTTAAGATGCCTCGGTGTCGACAAAACCTAAATGATGAGACCATGATCTTGTTCCTTGACAATAACCAACTTTTTAACTAAACTTTTTTCCTATTTAGAGCGAAACATGGCCCACAACGATGAGGCTGGCGGTTCGGGCGGCAAGCAATTCTGGGAGCTGTCCCAGGAGATGGAGGAAGAACCTCACCGCTATGAGGACGCCGCGGAAGACACCGATCCTGACTACACAACCCATAGTGGCGTCGAGGATGACACCACTAATGGTGCCGCCAAGGATGCCACCATAGATGCTGCCGCCGAGGATGCCACCACCGATGATGGCAGCGCACACACAGATGGCAGCCAACCGAAGAGGCAACAGAAGGACCGGCGCCCGAACGCGCTCCGCACCGTCAAGGAGGAATTTACTCAAGTGGACTCCGACGGGAATCCAACGGAGCCCAAACAAATAGTCAAGGGGTACTTGGTTCAGCTCCAGTGCATTCTCCGTAGCAGTGTCTCGATCAACACCGAGAACCTAAGGCATAAGGACCGAGGAAAGTTGTGCAACCTCTTCTTCATGAAGCTGCATGAATGATACAAGTTCCCCGCTGAATTTGAAAACACACGCCTCTCGGGGAATAAAGTGAACAGTGCCGCCCTCAAGAGGATGAGCACGGCCCTGTCTACTTGGAAAAGCGCGGTGAAGAGAATGATTGACAAAGGTGATAGTTATGAGAAGATCAAGGCGAAAAATCCTTCGATCAACGAAGACGACTACAAGTAGTTCAAGATCAAGTGCGAGAGCAGTGCAACCTCTGAATCAAGTTAGTGGGGGAAAGAAATGCGGGAGTTGAACTTAGGGGAACACAAACTCGGTCCCGGCGGTTACAGAGTGGCGGAGCCTATATGGGACAAGGAGGACACGGAGCGTGCCGAGCAAGGCCTACTGCCCCGCTTCTAGAAATATCATGACAAGCAGACCAGGAACTATGTCAGGGCCTGGTACAAGGAGGACCCGGTAACAAAGGAGCTTACCACGGATCCGAAGACCAAGCGCTTGAGGTTGTTCTGGCGCAGGAGACTGAAAGCAGTTGCGCGTGGTCGTCTCAGAGCACCCCTTGGGACAACACTCTAAATAGGGCGTTGAACGTAATGAAAAACAAGGATAAGCTCAGTAAGCCTTCGCCAGCTGGTAGTGTGGCCGGCAAAGGCTTGTCCACAAAATGGTCGTCATACTATAACTCTGATGGGCGAAAGGAGAGAAAGACCAGCTCAGAAAGCCAGTCACGTGAGGTTCAAGAACTCAAGGCACAAGTGGCGCTGATTCTGGAGATTTTCCAAGAGCAAGTGCAACAACAACTGGGATCGACGCTCACCGGCATTATGCCTACCTTGATTCATGGCCTGACAACGTGGATTGTGAGCGGCCAATAGGGGCCGCCCCCGATTCCCAGCATCACGGCCAGCAACTCGCACAACGCGCAAGTGGCGCCATTGGTGTCTCTGGCGGAGGCGGTATTGGTGTCTCCTACGCCGGCACAGGCATTGGAGCTTAATGCACCCGGGTGTACACCGGCCGGCACCTCGGCAGCAAGTGGCCCCTCCGTCAGTTGCACGCACGCCGTTGGCGGTGCCTCGACATTAGCCGAGCTTGACGCCATCATCACGGTAACTAATTAAGCCTCTCGGCCAAGGACTTCATCTCCTTGCCTTTGACTGGGCATCCCTGACGCCCTACATGTTTTCGCAGGGCGCCGCCGACGTTCCGTGCACTCTCCTGCACTTCGTGAAGGACGAGTTGGTCGATGTCGCCAAGGGCAAAATCGTTCAACCGGGCAACCCCATGTTCCACAGTAATCCGATGCCACCCACCATGTATAGGGTTCAACTGGTTCGGGTGCTGCCAGGCTACGACGAGTTGTTACCTCCGATTCGACCCGCCGGGGCCGACGAAGATGATCTGATGACCCTCAGCGCCTGCCTAAGCTGGCCCCTGCTTTGGCCGAAGAGCCAGATTCGTTTGGGGGCGGGGGACACCACCCCAAAGACAACACCACCAGTCGTGCCGGCGCCAAGCCATGGCAAGACCGCCGCAACGCTACCGGACATGCCGGACATCCCTATGGCACAGGATCCGAACATGCATATGGCACAGGATCCGGACGGCGACGACAATGACGACGGTATATTTACCAACGTCGATAAGTATTTTGCCGAACATGGGTATGATGAGGAATTCTTGGGGCCTCCTTCTGAAGAACCCAACCCTACAAAAGACGATCGCGATCTACCTGGTACCGCGGAGAAACCCAGTTGCAACAGGCGTCGTCTGGCATTCAGTTCTCAGGAGACGCCTCCAGCTGCCGACTTCACCGAGCCTCAGATAGCCGAGGTGCGAAATATTATCAGCCCCAACACACTCAAGAAGGTGGTTTGTGAGCAGAACTCGGTCCCATTACAGCAGAAGAAGAAGGGACAGAAAAGAAAGAGTAACAAGGGTGCGAGCCAGCCGGCACCGAGGACGATCTGTGCTCAGTACGGGCCACCTTCACCTAAGGATATCTCGAGGAGGGTGCATGTGGCGGGTAGGCCGATGCTACCGACTAATATGCTCAATGCTGCAACCGGTGCTATGGAGAGTCTGCATGACAGTGTTCTTTCTTTGGAGAAGCGGCGTCTCAGAGAGAATGACGTGGCATACCCGGTTTTCGTGGCCAAGGTGCTAGAGGGCAAGGGCTTTGTGGGTAATGCCATCAGGGGTACGATCGTCCTGCGGTTTGATGACATCTTCGCTATGTTTAACCTTCATCTGCTGCACTACACCTTTGTTTGGCTATTTTCGCTGAGTATGGAGATGCGGATTTTTATAGACAAGACCCCGGACATCGTGATAGTTGACCCCTTCTACATGCGTGCCAAGATCTTGGGCAGCGCTCGGGACCGGAAAGTCGCGAGTTCTTACCTCGAAGGTGTCATTCTGGCAAACCCAGATAAGGATAACTTCCTCGTGCCTTACTTTCCCAAGTAAGTCGTCCCCTTAACCGCCCCGTAACATATGATTTCTTAGATTTTGATCTTTTTTTACATTCCATGTTTTGTGCAGTGACACACATTGCATACTCATCCTCTTAAGCCCGAAATATTCCATGGCCACGTATTTCGACTCAGACCGTCAGTCGAAGAAAGACTACACAAATATCAAGAAAGTTCTTGATGATGTTCTCCCCGGCTACGCCAAATCTGGAGGCACCTTCACCAGGGCAGTTCGTAAGTATGGAAAGCACGTGTTCGCCAACAATACGACGTTCTGCTGCGTCAAGCAGCCGCTTGGCGGTCAGAAGGATGCCTACTACGCCCTCCATCACATGTCGGTGATTGTACGGGACCATAATCACTGTGTGCTACCAAATAATCTCAAAGATTGGGCCGCGAGCTTGTCGGCAATCCAGGACGCGGACATTAGACAATAATTATTTCGCATCCAGTCGGAGTTTGAGGAAATCATCCATCAAAATATCCTCGCTCCGGTCCCTTGAGTCGAGTCCAAAGTAGTGATTCTATGTGTAGTTCTGAAACATTGATTGGCTCATGTTGTAATTAAACTTTCATGAACTTGTATGTCTCTTTGGTTTGGACAGTTGAGGGAGTCCTGGATTAGGGGGTGTCCAGATGGCCGGACTATACCTTCAGCCGAACTCCTGGACTATGAAGATACAAGATTGAAGACTTCGTCACGTGTCCGGAAGGGACTTTCCTTGGCGTGGAAGGAAAGCTTGGCGATATGGATATGTAGATCTCCTACCATTGTAACCGACTTTGTGTAACCCTAACCCTATCCGGTGTCTATATAAACCGGAGGGTTTTAGTCCGTAGGACAACATACAGAACAACAATCATACCATAGGCTAGCTTCTAGGGTTTAGCCTCTCCGATCTCGTGGTAGATCTACTCTTGTACTACCCATATCATCAATATTAATCAAGCAGGACGTAGGGTTTTACCTCCATCGAGAGGGCCCGAACCTGGGTAAAACTTCGTGTCCCTTGCCTCCTGTTACCATCCGTCCTAGACGCACAGTTCGGGAACCCCTACCCGAGATCCGCCGGTTTTGACACCGACATTGGTGCTTTCATTGAGAGTTCCTCTGTGTCATCGCCATCAGGAAGGATGCCTCGCCCCGTCTTTAAATACGACACCGTTGCTAAGGGAGCTTTGGCTGTCCGCCAAACCCTCCGGCTAGGTGGTTTTCTTATGACTGCCTATTCGGCTTCTACGCCGATGATGACCTCTTGAGCCATCGAAAACAATCTTCATGTCAGCTCGGAACTTGCCAAGCAATTAGATCCAATGGAGCTCTCCTCCATAAACGAGCTCTTGGATCTCATCGCCGCCCTGGTAGTCGCTACGGATTACGACCAGATTGGGCCTAAACCCGATCTGCGAGAGATTAACTCTCCCCAAGTCACCCATCACGTTGCCGTGGTAGAGGGACAGTGCGGCGACCCTTCATCTATCTTAAGGACTAGCTACGTTCGGATTCCCGGTCCCTCCAAGCCGGATACCCGCGGAGGGGAGGATATCACTCAAGACCTAAACTTAGAGTCAAGCGATGGGCTGGATTCATTGGACAACATCCAGGAATCCAAATTTTCGAGTTCGGAAACTCCTCGGCCTCTGAGTCTCAGATTGGGTGAGGCTTCGGATTTAATTCCACCCACCCACCCAAACACAAGCAATCTATCCCAAATCAGGCAAGAGCCCGAAGAAACAGTACATCATTACTGCGCCAGATTCCTCCTGGTTAGGAACAGGATAAGGGACTGCCGCGAGGAAGACGCAATCTCAATCTTCTGCAATAATTACACGGACAAGGGAATCCTCAACGCCATCAGTCGCCATGATATTACACGCTTCGCTGACTTGGTGTCCATCGTACGAAAGTACTGTGTAATGGAAAGCGCCTGGAAAACCGAAATAAAATTTTGGGACGATCCGGCCCTGAATACAAACCCAGTCCGAAATAAAAGGGTGCATCATCACTAGACACCCGAGTCAAACACCAAAAAGCAAAAACCCTCTACGGGGCATGGAACCGTACTGGAAGGATGGCTCAATGGACCCTGTAAAATTAATAGTACAGAGGACGCCACACCAACTCACAGCCTTAGAGCATGTTGGATACTCCGGCAGGTGGCCAAAATTGGCGAAGATCTCCTAATTCTGGAGTCCACAGAAAGCCACCCCAGAGACACCAATACGGTATTAACAGTCTTCAAGACTTTTGCATCAAATAATATGCAAAAAAGGACACTCCGCGGCCTTGCCGAAATCTACCAAGTAGCAACAATAAACCCATGGAGTGACACGGCTATTTCCTTTAACGCCAGTGATGAACCTAAATTCCGAATAGCCCGAGCACCAGCCGCATTGGTCCTCAGTCCAATTGCTAAAGATGCCCGGGCCTAATGGGATCATCACTCTCGCTAGTGATCCGGACATAGCACTCCGCGCCCAAAACGAGATAGCCGCACTGGCCCTTGAGGCACTATCCGAAGCCCTAGCGGCTAAGGAACTGACTGCGCTGCGCTCCATGGTGAATAGGGATGATGTGGTACTCGACAAAAGATCCAAGTCCACTCCTTTAAACCGGCGGACGAAATAGTAAAATTCCAGGTCCATCCAACGGACCCTAATAAAACAGCTTCCATCGGGGCACAGTTAAACCCTGATGTAGATGCCGCATTGTGATAGTTCCTACAAGAGAACTGGGACATTTTTTCCTGGCACCCTTCAGACATGCCAGGAATCCCACGCAGGCTGGCCGAGCATAGCTTAAATATCCTAAAAGGATTCAAACCTGTCAAAAAAGATCTTCGGCGTTTTTCCGAACCGAAGAGATAGGCCATGGGAGAGGAGCTAGCAAATCTATTGGAGGCCGGATTCATCAGAGATATAAAACATCCGGACTGGCTAGCAAACCTGGTGATGGTACCAAAGAAGGACAAATCAGGGTGCCTGTGCGTTGATTTTAAAGACCTTAACAAGGCTTGCCCAAAGGATCCCATCCCACTCCCCCGCATCGATCAAGTTATCGACGCTACCGCAGGACACGATTCATTGTGTTTCCTCGACGCATATTCCGGCTACCATCAAATCAAGATGGCAGAATCAGACCAAGCCGCAACGGCATTTATCACACCATACGGCCCATTCTGCTTCAACACAATGCCCTTCGGGCTCAAAAATGCTGGCGCAACATATCAGCGCATGATTCAGACATGTCTGGCAAACTAGATCGGCAAAACAGTGGAGGCATATGTAGATGATGTGGTCGTCAAAACAAGACATGTTGAATCTCTAGTAGACGACTTGAGGCTCACATTTGATAACCTCCGAACATACGACATCAAGCTCAACCCGGAAAAATGCATTTTCGGCGTTCCAGCTGGAAAGCTCTTGGGCTTCATTGTATCCGGTAGAGGAATTGAAGCAAATCCAGCCAAGATCCAAGCTCTGTCACAATTGGATATCCCAAAAGACTTCCAACAAATACAAAAGTTAACCGGATGGCAGGATCCATGGGCATTCAACGCCTAGAGGTGCGCGGGGACTCGAACTTCGCAATATCCCAAATAAATGGAGACTTCGATGCCAAGGATCCAAAAATGGCAGCTTACCGCAACACCGTCCTAAAAATGTCAGCTCGGTTCGAAGGGCTTGAATTTCACCATATAGCCCGGGAAAATAATCAGGCAGCGGATGTCCTGGCACGCATCGGCGCAAAACGCTATGTAGTCCCCCCCCCAACATCTTCTTGGAAAGGTTGTTCAAGCCATCGGTAGTATGGGAAGGGGAGCCGAACAATAACAGCCCAGACCCAACCGCACTGCCCGACACCGAACATTCTGACACAATCGAAGGCTCTGCCAATGAAATAACACCTTCAGCCCACGTAATAATGGCCGTCATCGCCCCGTGGACAGAACCATTCCTCGCTTACCTTACTAGGCAGGAACTCCTCGAGGACCAAAACGAGGCACGCTACATAGTGCGGCGATCCAAAGCCTACAAAGTTCACGAGGGAGATCTTTATAAGAAAAGCACTACCGGAGTCCTTCAAAGGTGCATCTTCGAAAAGGAAGGGCGGAACCTCCTGGCTGAAATTCATGCCGGACTCAGCGGTCATCATGCTGCATCTCGGTCCCTTGTAAGCAAGGCCTTCCGCACAGGCTTTTATTGGCCGACGACCCGGGCAGACGCCCAGGACCTAGTCCAACGATGCGCTGGTTACCAGCTCTTTGCAAACCAAAGCCATATGCCACCCACCGCCCTCCAAACTATCCCCATCACTTGGCCCTTCGCGGTTTGGGGGCTTGACATGGTTGGACCCCTTCAAGGCGGAACCCACAAGCAAAAATACTTACTGGTCATGGTGGATAAGTTCACCAAATGGATAGAAGCCAAGCCTATTACGACGGCCAAATCCGGACCGATGATAGACTTTATATCCGGGGTTGTACACCGCTACGGCGTCCCCCATAGCATCATCACTGATAACGGAACGAACTTTACGGTCGACGAGGTAAAACTCTGGTGCAAAAACATGGGCATCAAGATCGATTATGCTTCCGTCTATCACCCGCAAACTAACGGTCAGGTCGAACGTGCAAATGGTCTTATCATGAGCCGCATCAAACCCAGATTAGTGTGGTCCCTCAAGCAATCTAACACGCACTGGGTAGAGGAGCTCGACTCCGTACTCTGGGGGCTGCGGACCACGCCGAATCGCACCACCGGATACACACCATTTTTATGGTGTACGGCGCAGAGGCAGTTCTGCCTTGCGACATAATTCATGACTCACCTCGAGTGCGCATGTACGAAGAAAGAGAAGATGAACTCGATTGGCAGGACAGTTTAGACGGATTGGAGGAGGAGCGTGACGTGGCAAAAGCCCGTTCCGCATTCTATCAACAGCAGGCTCGAAGATACCAAAGCAGAGAAGTATGGGCCAAAAATTACAACGTTGGCGAATTAGTTCTACGCCTGCCAGACAAGAAAAAGGACAAACTCAAGCCCAAGTGGGAAGGTCCCTTCATAATTGACCAAGTCCTGACTGGTGGAGCGTACCGCCTGCGAGATGCATCGAATAACCGACTTGAGCCGAACCCATGGAACGCAGCCCGTCTACGAATATTCTATGCCTAGTGCCGGACTCTGTGTTCGTCTCCTTCCTCTGTCCATTTTTTATATACTGTCTGTCTTACATTTCTCTCCTTCTCACCTTCCTTTCTCTTATAGCCTTTAAAGGCTCATCAAGTGACGTGCTATTCGCACTCATTAAACCTGGGGGCTTCTTTTACCAGAAGCTTATTCATACGGGCTTCATGCCCAGCACATGTGTGACACTTCCGCATGTACCTTTTATTCAACCATTATTTGCATCGATATGACTTAAGTTTTGGCCAAGCTGGGTTGCCTGGCTCTTGTGCTTACCCCTACGTTCCCGATTATTCGGCTAGGCGGTAAAGGGAGCACCTCTGCGATTGTTACTGCCGGATCATCCGGATGTGTACCTTAGACTGGGTGAAGCCGAAAGCTAGCGTTTTTAAGGGAATATTCGGTCGGTGACCTAAAAGATGATCTTTTTACTTATTTATTTATGCGCCCCCAGATGCTTTTTTCTGCGACTTTTTCGCAGAATGGGCATGCACTTTAGGGAATGCCTCCCAGGGAAAGGAACCCCTAACGGAACTATTCTCCCCAGAAGATGTTTCTTACTAACCATGTAATATAACATAAATAGTCGGGCACTTGTCTGTTCACGCACTACTGACCCCTACGCCTGGTCTCCATGCATTCCCCGGTTCTTATATAACCGCATGGGAATTCGGACACACTCCAAACTGTCAGGTCCCGAGGCTGAAGCGAAAAGGTCGGCCATGAAAAACGATCTACAATCTGGCTAGAAGGCATTTGAATGTCAATTAAATTACATAGTCATTCTGACTGATTGTATTCCTCTTCAATAGCATCCAACAGGCTGTCTAATTTATAGTCCTACTGGGAATACTTTGCGGCCAATTCTACTTGGCCGTATACTAAACTTACAAGGATCTCCTACCCATCAGGCCCCACAGGACCGACCTCGGCCATGTGGTTGGGGTCAGCCTTTGTGTACCGCGTCTTCACCATGGCCCAGGCCTCCCTAGCGCCTCGACGGCAGGCCGATATCTTCCACAATCGGAAGCACCGCTGTGCTCCCTTTAGCTTCTCCGCAAGCTCTCCAAGACCTTCGGGCACGGAGATGGATGGCCACAGGGCCTGGGCAACGCCTCGCATCGCCTTCCAAACTTGCTCGAGCAGTTGCGAGAGCTTGGGAAGAAGGTCACCCATAGAACCGGGCATCTCCTCTGCAGGACGACCTGTTAGCACACCTACAAACATTACTCTGTTAGTCGACTTCCCCGCCGAACTTTTTTTTCTCCAAAGGTTCATTCAAGCACTTACTAAATATGTCGCGCCGAAGCCGCTGATTCTCCATAACGGAGTCTGACAGCTGGGCACGAACATCTTTCAGCTTGACGCCCAGGTTGGCGTTGGCATCTTGGAGATAGTTCTTCTGCCGCCTCACCTTTGTCAGCACCTTCTCGCCAGCCTTCAGCTGGCGTAGGAGGTGTTGCCTTTCCGGATTCAATCCGGCGCCATCTGCAATTTCATTTGTTAGATTTGCACCCATGTTGCGCTTTGCAAAATACTTATCTTTCGAAGTGTATATTACCAGAAGGGGTCTTCTTGGGATCACCTGCCACGGCTAGTGCGGCCTCAAGTTGGGCTTTGCACTCTTCCAGCTCCTGGGACAGTAGGGAATTCTCTTACGTAAGAACCTGCATAACATATGGTCCTTAAATCGGTTATTCTAACTATTTCAAGTCTCGGGGGCTACTGTTATATATATAATTACCAAAATTTTCTTACCCGTATGTCTTTTACATATTGCTCCGTGGCTCTGACTAGACCATTTTGAGCGGCACGGAGGTACGCATCTCCCGACTTGAAGGCATCTAATGCCTCTTGGGACAAACAAGTGTCGCGAAAAATTGTCCGGCGACGCCTGTGGTTCATGGCACTCTCCACCTCAGAGTTGGTGGTAGACAACCTGTCCACATCCTCCGTCGGAGGAGCGTCCGGTGCGCGCCTTGTGTCCGCCTCCGCCTCCGGACCAGGCTTTGGAGCCTGGCTGGTGGAGGTGCGATTGGCAGCCTCTCCGAATATAGTCCGGCGAGATCTCCTTTGTCCTGAAGAGAGCCATACCTCTGCACTGACGCCTAAGTCCGGACTGCACCTCTTTTCTGCCCATGGTGCCCTGCGGCCCCTCGTCGGCTTGTCGCCACAGGTTCGGCCTCCCGTCTCAGAAACCTCCCCTACAAAGTTCGGTTGTAATCAGGAAACTGAACACACTAGAGGGTGGACCCCTATTCGGGGTACTGGAACTTCGATCTCAGTTACCTGGCAGGCCGGGATTAGCCCTGGGTAATCGGCCGTAATGGCCACCAAGGCGTTGTCCTTTCTCAATTGATGGAACACTCCATAAATCAGCTCCACAGATACGTCCGGATCCTCTTGAGAGGCCGGGTCGAGAGACCGTCCTGGGTCCTTGGGTTGTGGAGGAGAGCTGTTTATTTCTTTAACAGCCTGGCGCAGTTCCTGCGCTGAAGCAACTGGTCGAGCTTCACAAGGCGGTCGAATAGGCCATGAAGGGCCTCATAGTTCAGCTCTGGCATGGGGAGGCTCTGCCTGGGAGGTATTTTGGGCTGGTGCGGCGGCTGGTGGGGGCCTGTCCAAGGCTCGAAGTCATCAAGCGCTCCGTCTGCATTGAAGGTGCCCGTAGGGCCCTTGCCCGTGCTAAGGTGCACTGGGGCAAGCTGGATGCTGAGAAGCTTGTGAAGGACGGGCCACCGCCGGGGAAGGAGCATCGCAAACCCGAGAATTATTATAAGGATGATCTGAAGGGTGCCTGCCTTATGGCGGATGAATGTTCCAGGGATGTCATTTTTGAGTAAAACTCGCTCGTTTTGTCCTGTGCGCTGAAAACTTGTTCATATGCGCTAAGCAATGCTGTTGGAATTTAAAATATTACCTTCTGCGCGGTTGTTTATCAATTCTGAGAGATGGCGAGTCATCGGCTTCTGCCCCCGTGCCGCTAGTGCTGGGGTGTTCGGGGATAAACCTGAGCGCTCTTTTCCCATGTTTGGGTCCTTCGAGGGAGGCGCTCAGCACAACGAACAAGGCAATCACACTATAATGCGTGAACACTCTCACTTAGCCATAGAATTCTATAATTTTAAATTTCGGTGAAGCCCCTGGTATTCGGAAGACCGAGTTCGGGGCGCTATCCACGCCTTGGCCGGATAGAGCCGACTCCTCGCTCTAAGCGGCATAAGTCTTTAAGGACTTGAAGAACCTCTTGAACAGCGACCAACTCTCGCTTCATCATGACAGTCAGTTTTAGCTTTCTCTACTGAGGTGCTCGACCCAGCTCAACTGGGGCACAATCGCAGTAGTTCTCCTAGTGCTACCTTAGCCGATATAGCGGAACGTAAGGCACCAAAACATAGGAGCCGGGCAAACCCAACTATTGACCCAAGACATGATTCGAAGCCGATGCATATAATGCTATATGTTCGGGGTGCCGCACTTGTTAAAGTGTTCAGACTTCTCACACCATATTGAGGGGTACAAAAGCCCCTGGCGTATTTTGGCCGTACCAAAGTGCACGGGTGCAACATGTCGTTAAGGAACATATATTAGTAAAGAAAAAGAGTAATGCAAAAATACACAGAAGCTATGCATTGTTTATTAAAAGGGGGCTGCAATCAAAGTAGAACGATACAAATAATGCGATAAGCAAAAGGTTGGACTATTTAACATGTTTGTTCCAGGGGCAGGTTGTGGAATGGTAAGCGAAATAGGTATACTGCTCATGATAGAGACCACCTGGGAGTTTCGTAATGCGGCATGGCTTGTCTGCTTCCCTGGTTCTTGCATCGTTTGTGCGGCAATTGAACTGCCGAACACGCCTTTAGAAGAGCAGCGTCCTGAAAGTAAGAGAAAATTAAAAAATCGGCAACCCCTGGTGCGGTTTAAGCCGTGTTTCGGGCGTGCTGTGATGGTGCCCCTCCCCCAGCACCCATGGTATTTCTAGAGCGTAGTTATGTATGCGAAGTACTGGTGTCGTATTTTTGCGAGGGCTGAGGTTGGGGCCACATTTCTAGGCCCTGCTCGCAACATGCCAGGCGGTCTTGTTGTAGGTTACTCCGGGCGTGCTTGACGGTGTCCGGACGTTTAACGGCCGGACTGGAGAACTGCCTGGAGAGGCTGCTTTGTACTTCCGCGGCAAGGGCCGCCGTGTTCTCCTCCGTTCGGAGAGAGCGTTCGGTGTTTCCATTGACCGTAATTACTCCTCGAGGGCCTGACATCTTGAGCTTAAGGTATGTGTAGTGCGGTACCGCATTGAACTTGGCAAATTCGGTTCGCCCGAGCAGTGTGTGATAGCCACTGCGGAATGGGACTATGTCGAAGATTAGCTCCTCGCTTCGGAAATTATCCGGAGATCCGAAGACCACTTCAAGTGTGACTGAGCCTGTACAGTTGGCCTCTACACCTGGTATTACGCCTTTAAAGGTCGTTTTGGTGGGCTTAATCCTCGAGGGATCTATGCCCATTTTCCGCACTGTATCCTGGTCAAGCAGGTTCAGGCTACTGCCGCCGTCCATAAGGACTCTAGTGAGATGAAATCCGTCAATAATTGGGTCTAGAACCAATGCAGCGAATCCGCCATGACATGTGCTAGTGGGATGGTCCCTTCGATCACAGGTAATCGGGTAGGAAGACCATGGGTTGAACTTTGGGGCGACTGGCTCTATCACGTATACGTCCCTTAACGCGCGCTTCCGCTCCCTGTTGGGGATGTGGGTTGCGTATATCATGTTCACTGTCTGAACTTGTGGGGGAAAACCCTTCTGTCCACTGTTGTTCGGCGGCCGGGGCTCCTCGTCGTCATCGCTATGCGGCCCCTTGTCTGTATTTTCGGCATTTAACTTGCCTGCCTGCTTGAACACCCAACAATCACTGTTTGTGTGATTGGCCGGCTTTTCGGGGGTGCCATGTATCTGGCACAAGCGGTCGAGTATTCGGTCCAAACTGGACGGGCCCCTAGGATTTCTTTTAAATGGCTTTTTCCGCTGACCGGATTTATAGCCTCTGAATCCAGCATTAACTGTCGTATCCTCAGCATTGTCGCCGTTAGTGCGGCGCTTCTACTTGTTGTGACGCGACCTGCCACTACTGTCCCTGGTATCCGAATTACCAGGGTTCTTGGTCATATTGTTGCTACGAGCAAGCCAGCTGTCTTCTCCCGTGCAAAAGCGGGTCATGAGTGTCGTGAGTGCTGCCATAGATTTCGGCTTTTCCTGTCCAAGGTGCCGGGCAAGCCACTCGTCACGGATATTGTGCTTGAAGGCTGCTAGGGCCTCAGCGTCCGAACAGTCGACTATTTGATTTTTCTTTGTTATGAACCGTGTCCAGAATTGCCTGGCCGATTCCTCTGGCTGCTCAGTTACGTGGCTTAAGTCATCGGCGTCTGGTGGTCGCACATAAGTGCCCTGGAAATTGTTGAGGAATGCGGCTTCCAGGTCCTCCCAACAACCGATTGATCCTCCTGGCAAGCTGTTAAGCCAATGCCGAGCTGGTCTTTTAAGCTTGAGTGGGAGGTATTTTATGGCGTGGAGATCATCGCCACTGGCCATGTGGATATGAAGGAGATAATCCTCGATCCATACCGCAGGATCTGTTCTGCCATCATATGATTCGATGTTTACGGGTTTGAAACCCTTGGGGATTTGATGATCCATTACCTCGTCTGTGAAGCATAGTGGGTGTGCGGCGCCTCTGTACTGGGCTATATCACGACGTAGCTTCAATGAGCTTTGTCCACTGTGTTCGGCCCTACCGGATTTCTGTCCGACGTGATGGTTACCGTCTCGAGTCATGGGGCGCCCACGCGATCCGTAGATCGATCTTGTTTGCCTTGCCATGTCGTCCAACATATCTTGCAGGTCTGGCGCATTTTCCCATGCCTTGGTACGGTGTGCGGCTTGAGTGGAGGGCCGAGAGGCCTCTCTGTCGCGGCCACAAGGTGGCCGGTCGGCCATATCAAGTGCTGGTGATGTCAAACAAGCTCTTCGGCATTTTTCGAACCAAAGAGACAGGCCATGGGAGAGGAGCTAGCAAAGCTATTGGAGGCTGGATTCATCAGAGATATAAAACATCCGGACTGGCTAGCAAACCTGGTGATGGTACCAAAGAAGGACAAATCATGGCGCCTGTGCGTTGATTTTAAAGACCTTAACCAGGCTTGCCCAAAGGATCCCTTCCCTCTCCCCCGCATCAATCAAATTATCGACGCTACCGCAGGACACGATTCATTGTGTTTCCTCGACGCATATTCCGGCTACCATCAAATCAAGATGGCAGAATCAGACCAAGCCACAACGGCATTTATCACACCATACGGCCCATTCTGATTCAACACAATGTCCTTCGGGCTCAAAAACGTCGGCCCAACATATCAGCGCAGGATTCAGACATGTCTGGCAAACCAGATCGGCAAAACAATGGAGGCATATGTAGATGATGTGGTCGTCAAAACAGGACATGTCGAATCTCTAGTAGACGACTTGAGGCTCACATTTGATAACCTCCGAACATACGACATCAAGCTCAACCCGGAAAAATGCGTTTTCGGCGTTCCAGCTGGAAAGCTCTTGGGCTTCATTGTATCCGGTAGAGGAATTGAAGCAAATCCAGCCAAGATCCGAGCTCTGTCACAATTGGATATCCCAAAAGACTTCCAACAAATACAAAAGTTAACCGGATGGCAGTATCCATGGGCATTCAACGCCTAGAGGTGCGCGGGGACTCGAACTTCACAATATCCCAAATAAATGGAGACTTCGATTCCAAGGATCCAAAAATGGCAGCTTACCGCAACACCGTCCTAAAAATGTCAGCTCCGTTCGAAGGGCTTGAATTTCACCATATAGCCCAGGAAAATAATCAGGCAGCAGATGTCCTGGCACACATCGGCGCAAAACGCAATGTAGTCCCCCCCAACATCTTCTTGGAAAGGTTGTTCAAGCCATCCATAGTATGGGAAGGGGAGCGAACAATAACAGCCCAGACCCAACCGCACTGCTCGACACCGAACATTCTGACACAATCGGAGGCTCTGCCAATGAAATAACACCTTCAGCCCACGTAATAATGGCCGTCATCGCCCCATGGACAGAACCATTCCTCACTTACCTTACTAGGCAGGAACTCCTCGAGGACCAAAACGAGGCACGCTACATAGTGCGGCGATCCAAAGCCTACAAAGCTCATGAGGGAGATCTTTATAAGAAAAGCACTACCGGAGTCCTTCAAAGGTGCATCTTCGAAGAGGAAGGGCGGAACCTCCTGGCTGAAATTGATGCCAGACTCAGCGGTCATCATGCTGCAGCTCGGTCCCTTGTAAGCAAGGCCTTCCGCACAGGCTTTTATTGGCCCACGGCCCGGGCAGACGCCCAGGACCTAGTCCAACGATGCGCTGGTTACCAGCTCTTTGCAAACCAAAGACATATGCCACCCACCGCCCTCCAAACTATCCCCATCACTTGGCCCTTCGCGGTCTGGGGGCTTGACATGGTTGGACCCCTTCAAGGCGGAACCCACAAGCAAAAATACTTACTGGTCATGGTGGATAAGTTCACCAAATGGATAGAAGCCAAGCCTATTACGACGGCCAAATCCGGACCGGTGATACACTTTATATCCGGGGTTGTACACCGCTACGGCATCCCCCACAGCATCATCACTGATAACGGCACGAACTTTACGGCCGACGAGGTAAAACTCTGGTGCAAAAACATGGGCATCAAGCTCGATTATGCTTCCGTCTATCACCCACAAACTAACGGTCAGGTTGAACGTGCAAATGGTCTTATCATGAGCGGCATCAAACCCAGATTAGTGTGGTCCCTCAAGGAATCTAACACGCACTAGGTAGAGGAGCTCGACTCCGTACTCTGGGGGCTGCGGACCACGTTGAATCGCACCACCGGATACACACCATTCTTTATGGTGTACGGCACAGAGGCAGTTCTGCCTTGCGACATAATTCATGACTCACCTCAAGTGCGCATGTACGAAGAAAGAGAAGCCGAACTCGATTGGCAGGACAGTTTGGACGCATTGGAGGAGGAGCGTGACGTGGCAAAAGCCCGTTCCGCATTCTATCAACAGCAGGCTCGAAGATACCAAAGCAGAGAAGTACGGGCCAAAAATTACAACGTTGGCGAATTAGTTCTACGCCTGCCAGACAAGAAAAAGGACAAACTCAAGCCCAAGTGGGAAGGTCCCTTCATAATTGACCAAGTCCTGACTAGTGGAGCGTACCGCCTGCGAGATGCATCGGATAACCGACTCGAGCCGAACCCATGGAACGCAGGCCGTCTCCGAAGATTCTATGCCTAGCGCCAGACTCTGTGTTCGTCTCCTTCCTCTGTCCATTTTTTATATACTATCTGTCTTACATTTCTCTCCTTCTCCCCTTCCTTTCTCTTATAGCCTTTAAAGGCTCATCAAATGGCGTGCTATTCGCACTCATTAATCCTGGGGGCTTCTTTTACCAGAAGCTTATTCATACGGGCTTCATGCCCAACACATGTGTGACACTTCCGCATGTACCTTTTATTTCACCATTATATGCATCGATATGACTTAAGTTTTGGCCAAGCTGGGTTGCCTGGCTCCTGTGCTTACCCCTACGTTCCCGATTATTCGGCTAGGTGGTAAAGGGAGCACCTCTGCGATTGTTACTGCCGTATCATCCGGATGTGTACCTTAGACTGGGTGAAGCCAAAAGCTAGCGTTCTTAAGGGAATATTCGGTCGGTGACCTAAAAGATGATCCTTTTACTTATTTATTTATGCGCCCCCAGATGCTTCTTTCTGCGTCTTGTTCGCAGAATGGGCATGCACTTTGGGCATGCCTCCCAGGGAAAGTAACCCCTAACGGAACTATTCTCCCCGGAAGATGTTTCTTACTAACCATGTAATATAACATAACTAGTCGGGCACTTGTCTGTTCACGCACTAATGACCCCTACGCCTGGTCTCCATGCATTCCCCGGTTCTTATATAACCGCATGGGAATTCGGACACACTCCGGACCGTTAGGTCCTGAGGCTGAAGCAAAAAGGTCGGCCATGACAAACGATCTACAATCCGGCTAGAAGGCATTATAAATGTCAATTAAATTACATAGTCATTCTGACTGATTGTATTCCTCTTCAATAGCATCCAACAGGCTGTCTAATTTACAGTCCTGCTGGGAATACTTTGCGGCCGATTCTACTTGGCCGTATACTAAGCTTACAGGGATCTCCTGCCCATCATGCCCCATAGGACCGACCTCGGCCATGTGGTTGGGGTCAGCCTTTGTGTACCGCGTCTTCACCATGGCCCAGGCCTCCCTAGCGCCTTGACGGCAGGCCGATATCTTCCATAATCGGAAGCGCTGCCGTGCTTCCTTTAGCTTCTCCGCAAGCTCTCCAAGACCTTCGGGCACGGAGATGGATGGCCACAGGGCCTGGGAAACGGCTCGCATCGCCTTCTGAACTCGCTCGAGTAGTTGCGAGAGCTCGGGAAGAAGGTCACCCATAGAACCGGGCATCTCCTCTGCAGGACGACCTGTTAGCACACCTACAGACATTACTCTGTTAGTCGACTTCCCCGCCGAACTTTTTTTTCTCCAAAGGTTCATTCAAGCACTTCCTAAATATGCCGCGCCGAAGCCGCTGATTCTCCTTAACGGAGTCTGACAGCTGGGCACAAACATCTTTCAGCTTGACGCCCAGCTTGGCATTGGCATCTTGGAGATCGTTCTTCTGCCGCCTCACCTTTCTCAGCACCTTCTCACCAGCCTTCAGTTGGCGTAGGAGGTGTTGCCTTTCCGGATTCAATCTGACGCCATCTGCAATTTCATTTGTCAGATTCGCACCCATGTCGCGCTTTGCCAAATACTTATCTTTCGAAGTGTATATTACCAGAGGGGGTCTCCTTGGGCTCCCCTGCCGCGGCTAGTGCGGCCTCAAGTTGGGCTTTGCACTCTTCCAGCTCCTGGGACAGTAGGAAATTCTCTTATGTAAGAACCTGCATAACATATGGTCCTTAAATCAGTTATTCTAACTATTTCAAGTCTCGGGGGCTACTGGTATATATATATAATTACCAAAATTTTCTTACCCGTATGTCTTTTACATATTGCTCCATGGCTCTTGCTAAACCATTTTGAGCGGAACGGAGGTATGCATATCCCGACTTGAAGGCATCTAATGCCTCTTGGGAGAAACAAGTGTCGCGAAAAACTGTCCGGCGACGCCTGTGGTTCATGGCACTCTCCACCTCAGAGTTGGTGGCAGACAACATGTCCACATCCTCCGTCGGAGGAGCGTCCGGTGTGTGCCTTGTGTCCGCCTCCGCCTCCGGACCAGGCTTTGGAGCCTGGCAGGTGGAGGCGCGATTGGCAGCCTCTCCGAATATAGTCCGGCAAGGTCTCCTTGTCCTGAAGAGAGCACGAGTGTTAATATGCCTTAAAGGTATAACACCTGGGATAAGGAGGCGTGCCAAACCTCTGCGCTGACGCCTCAGTCCGGACTGCACCTCTTTTCTTCCCACGGGGCCCTGCGGCCCCTCGTCGGCGTGTCGCCGCAGGTTCGGCCTCCCATCTCAGAAACCTCCCCTGCAAAGTTTGGTTGTAATCAGGAAACTGAAAACATGAGATGGCGGACCCCTATTCGGGGTATTGGGACTTCGATCTCAGTTACCTGGGAGGCCGGGATTAGCCCTGGGTAATTGGCCGTAATGGCCACCAAGGCGTTGTCCTTGCTCAATTGATGGAACACTCCATCAATCAGCTCCACAGATACGTCTGGATCCTCTTGAGAGGCCGGGTCGAGAGACCGTCCTGGGTCCTTGGGTTGTGGAGGAGGGCTGTTTATTTCTTTAACAGCCTGGCGCAGTTCCTGCGTTGAAGTCGCTAGACTGAATATTTAACGATGGGGATATAAAACGGATGGGCAAGATGCGACCACTTACCCAGCTTGGAGGATTGTACATAGAAAATCCACCCTTCGGGTCGACGCGGAGAAAATCCTCCTCTTCTCCCTTGTACAAAGCGGACAAGGTCTTTGCTAGAGCCGTAGCCGAATCCGGCCCCTTACGGCCGTAGCGGGTGGCGTCGTCCTCCCCGTTGAAGTCCCACATGGGGTGGCCTCTATACTGTAGCGGCTGCACCCCTCGCATGATGCATGCGGCCATGACCCCGATCATGGTCAGTCCGGAGTGAGTTAACAATCTTATCCGGCCCATCAGGTAAATAATGTCCTTGTCACTTTCCCTCTAAGGGCTCCGTGGACGCCAACTTAGGCGCTTCTTTAGTGGGGCACTGTCGAACTCAGGGAGGCCGATCCGGACAGGATCCGGCAGCGGGACATCCTCTATGTAAAACCATTCCGAGGACCAGTCCTCGGATGCCTTCTTTGGGGTTCTGGATAGATATCCGGTCCTGGCGATGCACCACACTTCGGCTCCGCCCACTTGATATATTAACCCCTTCTTAGAACGGGGCACGAGGCAGAATAGCTCTTTCCACAGCCCGAAATGAGCCTCAACACCCAAGAACAGCTCGCAGAGGGCTACGAAGCCCGCGATATGCAATACGGAGGCAGGCGTGAGATTGTGTAGCTGGAGGCCCCCAGAGAAATGGATGGATTGGAAATCCGAGTGTCGGTGTCAAAACTGGCGGATCTCGTGTAGGGGGTCCCGAACTGTGCGTCTAGGCCAGATGGTAACAGGAGGCAAGGGACATGAAGTTTTACCCAGGTTCAGTCCCTCTTGATGGAGGTAAAACCCTACGTCCTGCTTGATTAATATTGATGATATGGGTAGTACAAGAGTAGATCTACCACGAGATCGGAGAGGCTAAACCCTAGAAGCTAGCCTATGGTATGATTGTTGTTCTGTATGTTGTCCTACGGACTAAAACCCTCCGGTTTATATAGACACCAGAGAGGGTTAGGGTTACACAAAGTCGGTTACAATGGTAGGAGATCTATATATCCGTATCGCCAAGCTTGCCTTCCACGCCAAGGAAAGTCCCTTTCGGACATGGGACGAAGTCTTCAACCTTGTATCTTCATAGTCCAGGAGTCCGGCTGAAGGTATAGTCCGGCCATCAGGACACCCCCTAATCCAGGACTCCCTCAGTAGCCCCTGAACCAGGCTTCAATGATGACGAGTCCGACGCGCAGTTTGTCTTCGGCATTGCAAGGCGGGTTCCTCCTCCAAGTACTTCATAGAAGATTTTGAACACAAAGATAGTGTTCGGCTCTATGAAATAAGTTTCCACATACTCCCATAGAGAGAATAATATTTTCACAAATCTAATCTGCTGACGTATTCCGTAGTGTGACGCACCACGGCCAAGCCTTTATTTGAATCGTTTTATTATCCCACCTCAGCGCATCATGCGAGGCGGTTTCCATGGCACGTCTTGTCGAAGCAGAGATCGTGTCCCCTTATTCCGGGATTCTCATCAATACGAGCATGGGTAACCCAACTGCGCCATTGATTACGATGCTTGGGGATAAGCGAGTTTTACCAGGCTGGTGAGGACACATAGTTGCGTCCACCCATATAAGGGGATAAGGATCCACCTTTTCACCTACGCCTTCTTCCTCCTTTGCCTATCCATTCTTGCGCACCCGAGCTCCAGCGCCCAAGTCCGCACTCCCCACCTCAACCTTCTCCAGCCATGTCCGGAGCGGGAGGCAAGTGGATGGTCTCCTCCGTCACGGAGGGACACATCAAAAAACTGAGGAAGGCCGGATACTTATCCAACGACATCGCATACCGGCTTCCCGAAGAGGGGCAGCTCCTCCCCACCCCAAGGCCCCATGAGAGGGTAGTGTTCCTTCCCCACTTCCTCCACGGACTTGGCTTTCCTATCCACCCATTCTTCCGGGGACTCATGTTCTACTATGGCCTGGATTTCCATAATCTGGCCGCGAACTTCATCCTCAACATCTCGGCGTTTATCGTCGTGTGCGAGGCTTTCCTCTGCATCCGCCCCAATTTTGGCCTATGGCTCAAGACTTTCAATGTCAAGCCGAAGGTGGTGCGCGGCAACCAGGCGGAGTGCGGAGGTGCCATGGGAGGAGTGCGTCTTGGAGTGCGTCTTGAAGAAATACCTTGTTTTAAATATATATAAAAAAGTGCAATTGCAAAAAAATGACAGGATCATCGTGGCTATTGTAGGGGCCACGTCTGAGGTGGCGACCCTTAAGCAAGCGTTGGTCGAGGCCGAGAAGAGGGCGGCCACGGAGTGCACCGAGCGGGAGAAGTATGAGGCCGAGGTTGGCAAGGTGCGGCAAGAGCTCCAGGCTCTCATGGGAAAACATGAGAGTTTGGAGCTTGACTCAAAGACGCGAGCGTCCGAGCTCGCGGTGGCTATTGAAAATGCCAAGTCTGCCAAGGCCGAATCCCAGAAGACCCTCCAAGAGTTGGATGAGGTGAAAAAGATAGCGGCGGGTAAGGCATTCTTTATGCAAAGCAAACACATAAACGTAAGTTACTTGTTACTTACCCGAATCCGGAGCTCTCCAGGAGCATTCGCAGATCTTCCCTGTAGCGTGTCCGATGCCGCCGCATTCTATCGAGCCGAGGAGGGAAGCTCGACGAAGAAGGTGTTCTGGTCTCAGTATGCTGAGGCTGGACACCCCGTGCCCCTGAGCGACCAGCTGAAGCAACTGGCCGAGCTTCACAAGGCGGCCGAACAGGCCATGAAGGGCCTCATAGTTCGGCTGTGGCATGGGCAGGCTCTACCTGGGAGCTATTTTGGGCTGGTGCGGCGGTTGGTGGGGTCCTGTCCAAGGCTCGAAGTCATCAAGCGCTCCGTCTGCATTGAAGGTGCCCGTAGGGCCCTTGCCCGTGCTAAGGTGCACTGGGGCAAGCTGGATGCTGTGAAGCTTGTGAAGGACGGGCCACCGCCGGGGAAGGAGCATCGCAAGCCCGAGAATTATTATAAGGATGATCTGAAGGGTGCCTGCCTTATGGCGGATGAATGTTCCAGGGATGTCATTTTTTAGTAAAACTCGCTCGTTTTGTCCTATGCGCTGAAAACTTGTTCATATGCGCTAAGCAATGCTGTTGGAATTTAAAATATTACCTTATGTGCGGTTGTTTATCAATTCTGAGAGATGGCGAGTCGTCGGCTTCTGCCCCAGTGCCGCTAGTGGTGGGGTGTTCGGGGATAAACCTGAGCGCTCTTTTCCCATGTTTCGGTCCTTCGAGGGAGGCGCTCAGCACAACGAACAAGGCAATCAGACTATAATGCGTGAACACTCTCACTTAGCCATAGAATTCTATAATTTTAAATTTCGGCGAAGCCCCTGGTATTCGGAAGACCGAGTTCGGGGCGCTATCCACGCCTTGGCCGGACAGAGCCAACTCCTCGCTCTAAGTGGCATAAGTCTTTAAGAACTCGAAGAACCTCTCGAACAGTGACAAGCTCTCGCTTCATCATGACAGTCAGTTTTAGCTTTCTCTACTGAGGTGCTCGAACCAGCTCAACTGGGGCACAATCGTAGTAGTTCTCCTAGTGCTACCTTAGCTGATATAACGGAACGTAAGGCACCAAAACATAGGAGCCGGGTAAACCCAACTATTGACCCAAGACATGATTCGGAGTCGATGCATATAATGCTATAAGTTCGGGGTGCCGCACTTGTTAAAGTGTCCAGACTTCTCACACCATATTGAGGGGTACAAAAGCCCCTGGCGTATTTTGGCAGTACCAAAGTGCACGAGTGCAACATGTCCTTAAGGAACATATATTTGTAAAGAAAAAGAGTAATGCAAAAATAGACAGAAGCTATGCATTGTTTATTAAAAGGGGCTGCAATCAAAGTAGAACGATACAAATAATGCGATAAGCAAAAGGTTGGACTATTTAACATGTCCGTCCAGGGGCAGGCTGCGGAATGGTAAGCGAAACAGGTATACTGCTCGTGATAGAGACCACCTGGGAGTTCCGTAATGCGGCATGGCTTGTCTGCTTCCCTAGTTCTTGCATCGTTTGTGCGCCAATTGAACTGCCGAACACACCTTCAGAAGAGCAGAGTCCTGAAAGTAAGAGAAAATTAAAAAATCGGCAGCCCCTGGTGCAGTTTAAGCCGTGTTTCGGGCGTTCCGTGATGGTGCCCCTCCCCCTGCACCCATGGTATTTCTAGAGCGTAGTTATGTACGCGAAATACTGGTGTCATATTTTTGCGAGGGCTGAGGTTGGGGCCGCATTTCTACGCCTGCTCAGAACGTGCCAGGCGGTCTTGTTGTAGGTTACTCCGGGCGTGCTTGACGATGTCCGGACGTTTAACGGCCGAACTAGAGAACTGCTTGGAGAGGCTGCTTTGTACTTCCGCAGCAAGGGCCACCGTGTGCTCCTCCGTTCGGAGAGAGCGTTCGGTGTTTCCATTGACCGTAATTACTCCTTAAGGGCCTGGCATCTTGAGCTGAAGGTATGCGTAGTGCGGTACTGCATTGAACTTGGCAAATGCGGTTCGCCCGAGCAGTGTGTGATAGCCATTGCGGAATGGGACTATGTCGAAGATTAGCTCCTCGCTTCGGAAATTATCCGGAGATCCGAAGACCACTTCAAGTGTGACTGAGCCTGTACAGTTGGCCTCTACACCTGGTATTATGCCTTTAAAGGTCGTTTTGGTGGGCTTAATCCTCGAGGGATCTATGCCCATTTTCCGCACTATATCTTGGTAAAGCAGGTTCAGGCTACTGTCGCCGTCCATAAGGACTCTAGTGAGATGAAATCTGTCAATAATTGGGTCTAGAACCAATGCGGCGAATCCGCCATGACGGGTGCTAGTGGGATGGTCCCTTCGATCAAAGGTGATCGGGCAGGATGACCATGGGTTGAACTTTGGGGCGACTGGCTCTATCGCGTATACGTCCCTTAACGCGCGCTTCCGCTCCCTCTTGGGGATGTGGGTTGCGTATATCATGTTCACTGTCCGCACTTGTGGGGGAAAACCCTTCTGTCCACTGTTGTTCGGCGGCTGGGGCTCCTCGTCGTCATCGCTATGCGCCCCCTTGTCTGTATTTTCGGCATTTAACTTCCCTGCCTGCTTGAACACCCAACAATCCCTGTTGGTGTGATTGGCTGGCTTTTCGGGGGTGCCATGTATCTGGCACAAGCGGTCGAGTATTCGGTCCAAACTGGACGGGCCCCTAGGATTTCTTTTTAATGGCTTTTTCCGCTGACTAGATTTATAGCCTCTGAATCCGGCATAAACTGTCGTATCCTCAGCATTATCGCCGTTAGTGCGGCGCTTCTGCTTATTGTGACGCGACCTGCCACTACTGTCCCTTGTATCCGAATTACCAGGGTTCTTGGTCATATTGTTGCTACGAGCAAGCCAGTTGTCTTCTCCCGCGCAAAAGCGGGTCATGAGTGTCATGAGTGCTGCCATAGATTTCGGCTTTTCCTGTGCAAGGTGCCGGGCAAGCCACTCGTCACGGATATTGTGCTTGAAGGATGCTAGGGCCTCAGCGTCCGGACAGTCGACTATTTGATTTTTCTTTGTTAGGAACCGTGTCCAGAATTGCCTGGCCAATTCCTCTGGCTGCTAAATTACATGGCTTAGGTCATCGGCGTCAAGTGGTCGCACATAAGTGCCCTGGAAATTGTCGAGGAATGCAGCTTCCAGGTCCTCCCAACAACCGATTGATCCTCCTGGCAAGCTAGTTCTTTAAGCTTGAGTGGGAGGTATTTGATGGCGTGCAGATCATCGCCGCGGGCCATGTGGATATGAAGGAGATAATCCTTGATCCATACCGCAGTATCTGTTGTGCCATCATATGATTCGATGTTTACGGGTTTGAAACCCTCAGGGATTTGATGATCCATTACCTCGTCTGTGAAGCATAGTGGGTGCGTGGCGCCTCTGTACTGGGCTATATCACGACGTAGCATCAATGAGCTTTGTCTACTGTGTTCGACCCTACTGGATTTCTGTCCGGCATGACGGTTACCGTCTCGAGTCATGGGGCGCCCACGCGATCCGTAGATCGATCTTGTTTGCCTTGCCTTGTCCTCCAACATATCTCGCAGGTCTGGCGCATTTTCCCGTGCCTCGGTACGGTGTGCGGCTTGAGTGGAGGGCCAAGAGGCCTCTCTGTCGCGGCCACGAGGTGGCCGGTCGGCCATATCAAGTGCTGGTGATGTAGGTTTAAGTGCTTCCTCCTCTAATAGGGATAGCAACCTGCGCTTAGGGTAGCTCTTGGAGGGGCGTTCGAGTTTATGCTCTTCAGCCGCAAGGACTTCAGTCCATCTGTCGACTAGCAAATCTTGATCAGCTCTAAGTTGTTGCTGTTTTTTCTTCAGGCTTCTTGCCGTGGCCATAAGCCTGCGTTGAAGACGCTCTTGCTCGATGGGATCCTCTGGCACGACGAATTCGTCGTCGTCGAGGCTTGCCTCGTCTTCGGAGGGAGGCGTATAGTTATCGTCCTCGACCTCTCTGTCTGCCGCTCTCTCGTGAGGGCTGGCTTCTCCATCCTCCTGTGCTGAATCTTGCTGGAGGGGGTTTTCTTCAGCGCTCTCCGGAGTATTATTATCTCCCGTGCTGGAGTCACCATATTTGCTTTGGCGGGATTTTGAGCGGCGCCGCTGACGCTGGCGCTTAGGTTGTTTCTTGGAGGGGTCATCCTCCGTTGTTCCATCGCCGTCTTCTTCATATGACGAGGTGGCTTTCCTGGGCGTTGGTTCTTCATCGTCTCCTGCATCAGCGTCCATACCGTTGATGTCTTCGAAGTCGAAGTCGAGCATGTCGGTTAAATCGTCGACAGTGGCTACAAAGTGGGTGGTGGGTGGGCTTTGAATTTCTTCATCGTTCGTATCCTAACCTTGCTGACCGTAGTCCGGCCAGGGCTCTCCTGATAAAGAGAGAGACTTTAGTGTCTTCAGAATATCGCCGAAAAGCGAGTGCTGAAAGATGTCCGGGGCAGTAAACTCCATGGTCGGCGCCCAATCGGATTCGATCGGCAGGGGCGTGGAGGGTTCGGAGTCCGGAGAGGAGTCCGGCTCCTTGGAGTCACGAGTCTCGCGGAGTACGGGGCTGGTGTTCGGCTCGATCGCCGTCGGGATCGCAGCCCCCGAGGCGGCGTCCAACCACCCATCCTCGATCGGCGCAGTTGGCTCCAAATTAAGGGTCGAAGCCGATACCGGTGCGGCCTCTAGGGCACTGTTCGGCGGCAGAGCTAGATCATGCTCGTCGTGACAGTGCGGCGCGCTCGGCAGTGGCTCGAATCTGTCGAGGATCAAGTCCCCGCGGATGTTAGCCATGTAGTTTAAACTTCCAAATCTGACCTGACGGCCAGGGGCATAGCTTTCGATCTGCTCCAGATGGCCAAGTGAATTGGCCCGCAGTGCGAACCCGCCGGAGACGAAGATCTGTCCGGGGAGGACGGTCTCACCTGTACTGCATCGCTATTGATGATCGTAGGAGCCATCAAGCCGAATGGCGACGACACAAAGGAACTCTCAATGAAAGCACCAATGTCGGTGTCAAAACCGGCGGATCTCGGGTAGGGGATCCCGAACTGTGCGTCTAGGCCGGATGGTAACAGGAGGCAAGGGGCACGAAGTTTTACCCAGGTTCGGGCCCTCTTGATGGAGGTAAAACCCTACGTCCTGCTTGATTAATATTGATGATATGGGTAGTACAAGAGTAGATCTACCACGAGATCGGAGAGGCTAAACCCTAGAAGCTAGCCTATGGTATGATTGTTGTTTGTATGTTGTCCTATGGACTAAAACCCTCCGGTTTATATAGACACCGGAGAGGGTTAGGGTTACACAAAGTCGGTTACAATGGTAGGAGATCTATATATCCGTATCGCCAAGCTTGCCTTCCACGCCAAGGAAAGTCCCTTCCGGACACGGGACGAAGTCTTCAATCTTGTATCTTCATAGTCCAGGAGTCCGGCTGAAGGTATAGTCCGGCCATCCGGACACCCCCTGATCCAAAACTCCCTCACCGGGCCCTCTTATTAAATAAGGGACGAGGCACACCCGCTCTCCTTTGGAGGGATTAGGGGCACTCTCCGCTTGCTCTCCGCCATTATAGATGGCAAGACCGGCTCGAACCGGGACCATATAGGCCGGGGGGAGAAATCCCTTGGTCTGGAGCGTCACTAGCTCGCTATGCGGGATGGAGCATCTCTCCCAATATCCAGGCTAAGGGCTGGAGGGGCGAGAGGAGGAGTTGCGACGGCTAGCCATGGTGGTATGGACCTTTGTCGGATGCGCTCTGATGAACACTCGCGAAGGGGAGAAGTTGTAGTTTGGATCTAAATCCTCGTCCCCTTAAATGGGCGGCTCATTTACGCGGCTAGGGGTGTGGATGTAAAAACACCCAGACTTTTTATATTCGTTTGACACGTGGGAGACAACCATTATTGGGCGTAGAAGCCGAGGAGCGCAACATTTACAAGAAACCGTACTTTATTCAATAGGTACACGGAATTTGGAGGAGAACCCGCCTTGCAATGCCGAAGACAATCTGCGCGCCGGACTCATCATCATTGAAGCCTGGTTCGGGGGCTACTGAGGAAGTCCTGGATTAGGGGTGTCCGAATGGCCGGACTATACCTTCAGCCGGACTCCTGGACTATGAAGATACAAGATTGAATATTTCGTCCCGTGTCCAGAAGGGACTTTCCTTGGCGTGGAAGGCAAGCTTGGCGATACGGATATGTAGATCTCCTACCATTGTAACCAACTTTGTGTAACCCTAACCCTATCCAGTGTCTATATAAACCGGCGGGTTTTAGTCCGTAAGACAACATACAGAACAACAATCATACCATAGGCTAGCTTCTAGGGTTTAGCCTCTCCGATCTCGTGGTAGATCTACTCTTGTACTACCCATATCATCAATATTAATCAAGCAGGACGTCGGGTTTTACCTCCATCGAGAGGGCCTGAACCTGGGTAAAACTTCATGTCCCTTGCCTCCTATTACCATCCGGCCTAGATGCATAGTTCGGGACCCCCTACCCGAGATCCGCCAGTTTTGACACCGACAACAGTTGAGGGAGTCCTGGATTAGGGGGTGTCCGGATGGCTGGACTATACCTTCAGCCGGACTCCTGGACTATGAAGATACATGATTGAAGACTTCGTCCCGTGTCCGGAACGGACTTTCCTTGGCGTGGAAGGCAAGCTTGGAAATACGTATATGCAGATCTCCTACCATTGTAACCGACTTTGTGTAACCCTAACCCTCTCTGGTGTCTATATAAACCGGAGAGGGTTGTAGTCCATAGGACAACATACACAACAACAATCATACCATAGGCTAGCTTCTAGGGTTTAGCCTCTCCGATCTCGTGGTAGATCTACTCTTGTACTACCCATATCATCAATATTAATCAAGCAGGATGTAGGGTTTTACCTCCAACGAGAGGGCCCGAACCTGGGTAAAACTTCGTGTCCCTTGTCTCCTGTTACCATCCGGCCTAGACGCACAGTTCGGGACCCCCTACCCGAGATCCGCTGGTTTTGACACAGACATTGGTGCTCTCATTGAGAGTTCCTCTGTGCCATCGCCGTCAGGCTCGATGGCTCCTACGATCACCCATAACGATGCACTCCAGGGTGAGACCTTCCTCCCTGGACAGATCTTCGTCTTCGGCGGCTTCGCACTGCGGGCCAATTCACTTGGCCATCTGGAGCAAATCGAAAGCTATGCCCCTGGCCGTCAGGTCAGATTTGGAAGTTTAAACTATACGGCTGACATCCACGGGGACTTGATCTTCGACGGATTCGAGCCACCGCCGAGCGCGCCGCGCTGCGATGACAAGCATGATCTAGCTCTACCGCCTAACAGTGCCCTGAAGGCCACACCCGCATTGGCTTCGACCCTTAATTCGGAGCCAACTGCGCCGATCGAGGATGGGTGGTCGGGCGCGGCCTCGGGGGCTGCGATCCAAACGCGATCGAGCCAAACACCAGCCCCGCACTCCGTGAGACTCGTGATTCCAAGGAGCCGGACTCCGAACCATTCGCGCCTCTGCCGATCGAATCCGATTGGGCGCCGATCATGGAGTTTACTGCCGCGGACATCTTTCAGCACTCGCCCTTTGGCGATATTATGAAATCACTAAAGTCTCTCTCTTTATCGGGAGAGCCCTGGCCGGACTACAGTCAGCAAGGTTGGGATACGGAGGATGAAGAAATTCAAAGCCCACCCACCACCCACTTTGTAGCCACTGTCGACGATTTAACCGACATGCTCGACTTCGACTCCGAAGTTATCGATGATATGGACGTCGATGAAGGAGACGATAAAGAGCCAGCGCCTATCGGGCCCTGGAACGCCACCTCGTCATATGACGTATACATGGTGGACGCACCAAAAGATGACGACGAGGAGTGGAAGGACGCACCGAAGGCTTGTTCCATCAAAAAGCAGTCAAAGCGGCGACGCAAGCGCCGCCCCAATTTCCCACCTCGACAGAAATAGCGATCACACAAACCCAGCGCTGGAGTAGGGCGAACCGCTGCCGGACAATGGCAATCCGGATAATCAAACCGAACAAACAAATCCTATCAAGGATAATGGTCCGGACGACGTAACGCCGGACAGGCACCCGCAGCAGCAGACTACCCGTAAAAGGCTTGTTGCCACCGCGAGGAGTCTGAACAAGTAGAAGCAAAGGCTCAAGGCTGCGCAAGACACACTCCACATCAGATGGAGCAAAATACTCAACACAGCAGCGAGGTACGGCGACAATCGCCCCTCCAAGAGCTACCCAAAGCGGAAGCTACTACCAGAATTCGATGAGGAGGCCTCAGACCCCCCACAACCAAATATCAAAGCAGCCACCTGGTCAGATAGACGACCCCTCTACCAAGACAGAGCGGCATACAACGCCACTCACAATACAATACACGACCCATGCGAGGGCTCGCACCCAAAGGACGGCGCAACAAGATCCATCTATGGACCACGCAAGCGCGCCCCAGCATACAATGCAACACAACAAACATCCGAACAATGCGGTACACCCAGCTACAGGGGTGCCGCACACCCCCTATGTTTCACCGATGAGGTGCTGGACCATGAATTTCCAGAGGGATTCAAGCCCGTAAACATAGAGGCATACGACAGAACAACAGACCCTGGGGTCTGGATTGAGGACTACATCCTTCACATCCATATGGCTCGAGGAGATGATCTCCACGCCATCAAGTACTTACCCCTCAAGCTCAAAGGGCCAGCTCATCACTGGCTCAAAGGCCTCCCCGAAAGCTCCATTGGAAGTTGGGAAGAGCTCGAAGACGCCTTTCGGGCATATTTTCAAGGGACTTATGTCCAACCTCCGGATGCGGACGATCTAAGTCATATAACTCAACAGCCCGGAGAGTCAGCCCGAAAGCTTTGGAACAGGTTTCTTACTAAAAAGAACCAGATTGTCGATTGTCCGGACGCCGAAGCCTTAGCGGCTTTCAAGCATAGCGTCCGTGACGAATGGCTAGCCAGACACCTCGGCCAAAATAAGCCGAGAACGATGGCCGCATTAACAAACCTCATGACCCGCTTTTGCACGGGAGAGGACAGCTGGCTAGCCAGATGCAGCACCAGTGACCCCAGTACATCTGAAGTTAGAGATGGAAACGGGAAATCACGGCGCAACAGCAATAACAAATGCCGGAATAAAGAAGACAGCACGAAGGGCATGGCAGTAAATGCCGGATTCAAAAGCTCTCGGCCAGGACAAAAGCCTCCCCCTAAGAGCACCAGGGATGAATTGTCCAGCCTCAACAAAATTCTGGACCAAGTATGTCAGATTCATAGTACCCCTGGTAAACCTGCTAATCATACCCATAGAGAATGTTGGGTCTTCAAGCAGTCCGGCAAGCTCAACGCCGTACACAAGGGGGAGGATACACCAAGTGAAGACGAGGACGAGCCCCCCAAGCAAGACACGGGGGAGCAAAAGCAATTTCCACCAGAAGTCAAAACAGTAAACGTGTTACACGTAATCAAGGGAAAAAACAAGGCGGCACTCCCAGGAAAGTATACCCAAGTGCCTATCACCACGAAGTCATGCCACTGGTCATCTCAACCGATCACTTTCGACCATCGCGATTACTCAGCAAGTATCCGACACGCAGGATGGGCTGCCCTAGTATTAGACCCAGTAATTGGCGGATATCACTTCACAAGGGTCTTGATGGACGGCGGCAGTAGCCTAAACCTAATATATGAGGATACAATCCGCGGGATGGGGTTAGACCCAACACAAATTTGCCATAGCAATACTACCTTTAAAGGAGTAACGCCAGGCCCAGGGGCTCGTTGTACGGGCTCCCTCCTACTACAAGTTACATTCGGCTCCCCCGATAACTTTCGTCGCGAGCATTTAACTTTCCACATCGCTCCGTTTCAAAGTGGCTATCAAGCACTACTCGGACGCGAAGCTTTCGCTTGCTTTAACGCAATACCACACTACGTTTCCCTCACACTCAAGATGCCTAGTCCACGTGGCATCATTACAGTGCACGGAAATATCAAGCGATCTCTACGCGCCGAAGAGAGTGAGGCTGCCTTGGCCACCGCACACTAAAGGCGCCCGGACAAGCGAAAGCATCCAATAGGTCGTCAAGACCTCAGATACAACTAATCAAGTCCGGCGCTGCTATTTATACGGAAATAAGTGGTCACACCCCTATTTGTCAATACAAGGGGCTCAACGCGCGCAGACAAGTGGCCATTTATTATCATCTTGAATTATACATGGTTTCTTTGAAAACTATCCTTTTGCACGACAACTTTTTCACTTAACTTCCTCTCGTTTACAGACGATCATCGTGCTACACCCGTCCAGGATACGGCACAACGGAGACACAGGCGCAGACGTGCAGCAGGGACCCGCTCCAAGGATTCTTTTTAGATTAAGACCCTGCGTAAACCTTTTTTACTGTCTCTTGTTGATACATATCCACTATTGATAAGGATGCTGACGTCTTGGCATGTGGCCACGCCAGAACAATGCACGTACCTGGACACACGGGGCTTCTTACAAAGGCCACTATTAAGGCTCGGTTTATACCACAAAGACTGAATACCTTAGGGAGTGTTCAGTGTCGCGAGTTTGGCCTTATATGCATCAGCTCCGAATCATTGTCTTTGGTCAAATGTTGGGTTTGCCCGGCTCCTATGTTTTGATGCCTTACGTTCCGCCTTGCCGGCTAAGGTAGCACCAGGAGAACTGCTGTGATTGTGCCCTGGTTCATCCGGACGAGCAACTCAGTAGAGAAAGCCGAAAACTGACTGTCATGATATAGCGTGAGACTGGTCAACCACTCGATGGCCTATGGGAATGTTAGAATTCCTCCGCCTTAACAAAGGGCCGTTTCCCGACGAGGCATGTACGCACGCCAAGATCGGGAGAGTGCGGAGCCACCAGGGGCTATCTAGTAGCCGCACTGTCAAACTCCTATGTCTAAGTGAAAGTGCTAAAGCATTATAGTCCGGTTGCCTCGCTCGCTCCGCTATCACCTCCTTAATAGGACTAGGACGTTGGGTTAAGTGTGAATGCGTGTTTTTCCGAGCACCTCCGCATCATATGCGTGAGGGTTGAAGCCGACGGCTGCAATCTTTCAGGTTATACACATGTATACATAAACGGCCGCCTAGGAGGCATCATATTACTTTCAGACAAAAGTATAAAAATAGCCTTATAACAATTTATAAAAGCATTTCTCTTACAATGAGATTACATATCACTCAAACATAATACTTTTTGAGCACTGGGTCTCTATCAAACGGGCGCCCTCAAGAACTTCTTCAAAGTAGTGCCCGACAGCCTTTCGACCTATAGCCGAATCCCGCGCTGCAACATTGGTAGCATCCATCTCCGCCCAATATGCCTTAACACGGGAAAAGGCCATCCGCGCGCCCTCTATGCACGCCGACCTCCTCATCGCATCAATGCGCGGCACCACGTCAAGGACCTGCTGCACCAAGCTGAAATAGTTGTTCGGTTTTGGTCTTCCCGGCCATAGCTGATCCACAACAGACCTCATAGAGAGTCCGGACAACCTATTTAGTTCGGCCCATTCGGCTAATTGGTCAGTCAATGAAAGTGGACGCTCGGGAGAATGGAATTGTCTCCAAAACAGCTGGTATACTCCACGATCCGTCTGACCCTGGAAGTACTTGGCCGCATCGGCAGCGCTCGCCGCCAAATCCATATACACATCCTCCGAACTCCACAGCCGATCCAGAGGGGCATACCGTGGATCTCTGAATTTCCTCCGCAACATAAAGGATTTCCCAGCTACAATATCCCCGGCTTCCTGCAGCTCCTCCTTCTTTTCCCTCATAGCAGAGCGGAGATCCTTTTTCGTCGCAGCAGCCTTCTCAAGGTCTGATGCCTTCGCTTGGTTTTCCTTTTCAAGAACCCGGCAACGGTCGACGGTGGTTTTTAATTCTATAGCCATCTTGGCCATCTTGTCTCGGGTCTCGCCATGCGCGGCCTTCTCGGCTTGCAACTCTTCGGCCGCCTTCACAGCAGCCGCATTACCTAACCTCACTTGTTCCTTGGCTCGGGCAAGTTTTGCCCGCAAGGCTTCAATAGTGGCAGCTCCATCTGCAGTCACAACATATTTAAGATACTGGCATCATGCTGCTCTTCCTATGTGGCGTTTACCAGATACTAATACTTACCATGTGCCTCGTCAAGCCTTTTGTTAACAAGCTCGATGTCGGCGTCTGCCGCATCCAACTGCCATTCTAAATGGGCAAACTCGCTAGTCCGGCTAGACACCGAAGCTTCCATCACCTGCACATAAAGGCAGTATGGTTATTTCCTGGAAATATGATCCTCTGTTGGTCGTCGTTTCCGACGACAACCAGAGTCTCAGGGGCTACTATCTACACAGGGCACACCTAGCATGTGCAGGATTATCATACATTCTTTTATGTACCTCAAAGCCTGTTAGCAGACTCATAAAAGCTTCACGCAATCCGCTTTCGGCAGACGATATTCTCTCCATCACCGTATTCATCATCACACGGTGCTCATCTGAGATGGCCGCTCGCCCCACCAACTCCCTCAGAACATCCGATCGCACACTGGGAGCTTCGGGGGTCAATGGGATTATCTTCTGGCCTCACCAGACTCGGAGAGGCCCTCCGCGACGACACTTCAGGGTCGCCCACTCCTGGAGCGGAGGAGCCCGGAGGAGGCGTTTCGCTCTCCATCATCTCTAGAAGAAGATCCACCGAAGATGAGCTCATTTGAGAGGGGCTAAGGCCCGAACTACAAAATATATGCGGTGGTTATTTTCTCAGAAGAAAAATGGCATATATGTACTATTAAAGGTATTTCGGGTCACTTATGACTCGTGGGAGAATTGATCCCCCCGCGGACTTTGTGCGGCAACAGCACCCCCCAAGGTAGGACCCTCTGTGGGAGACTTCTTCTCCCGTTTGGAAGCTTCGGCTTCTGAATCCCCGGGCGCAGTCCTTTTCCTCTTCTGGTCGCCTTCCCTCGTGGAGACACTCGCTCCCTCGGCTAGAATGGGTAGCGTTGGGGGCCCGCGTCCGCCCGCATTATCCTCCACGGTATCTTCCTTCAAGGGCTCCGGGCAAGGTGCGGTCTGGAGCATCTTTTCCAATACCGGATTTTCCAATCCCTTAGGGAGGGGAGCCGAACACCGAATCAACTTTGCCTTTGTTAGCCAGTCCTAATCAAAAAGCGAACTCTCAAAAATAACTTCGTAACAAAGTAGAGAAAGTATGTTCGGCCGGAAGATGCCTTACCTGTTCGGCGGTGCGGTTACTACTCAGGCCCACGTCCTCGGTGATTTTCGGACAGTCCGTCTGAGGTCCGAAGAACAACTTGTACATCTCCTCATGCGTCATGCCGAGAAAATTTTGAATGGCACGCGGTCCCTCGGGATTGAACTCCCACAGGCGAAGAGGCCGGCGTTTGCAAGGCTGGACTTGACGAACCAGCATAACCTGTATTACCGCAACCAAACTGAAATCTCCATTGAAGATATCTCGAATGCGGCCTTGCAGTATAGGCACGTCCTTGACTGGACCCCAGCTCAGACCTCTAATGATCCATGACATCAGCCATGGTGGAGGGCCCGAGCGGAAAACAGGGGGGCCGCCCACTTGGCACTTCTAGGAGCCGTGATGTAGAACCACTCCTGTTGCCACAATTCAGACACCTCTGGGATGGAACCTTTGGGCCATGGAGCTCCCGTCATCTTGCGTATTGAGGCACCTCCACTTGCTGCATGTTTGTAACACCCCGGATGTAACTTTCCATATTTGTACTCCAACTCTTGCCGTTTCCGGCATCAAGTTATATTTATTTTCTTGGGTTCGGGTCTTTTGTCATTTGTGTTGTTGTCGTTGTCATGCATCTCATATCATGTCATCATGTGCATTGCATTTTGCATACGTGTTCGTCTCACGCATTCGAGCATTTTCCCCGTTGTCCCTTTTGCATTCCGGCACTTCGTTCTCCTCCGGTGGTCATTTCTAACTTTCTTTCGTGTGTGGGGATTAAACATTTTCAGATTGGACCGAGACTTGCCAAGTGGCCTTGGTTTACTACCAGTAGACCGCCTGTCAAGTTTCGTGTCATTTGGACTTCGTTTGATACTCCAACAGTTAACCGAGGGACCAAAAAGGCCTCGTGTGTGTTTCAGCCCAACACCCCTCCAATTTGGCCCAAAAACCCACCAAACTCTGCTCCATGTCCTAGAGCGTTCGATCACGATCGCGTGGCCGAAAACCGCACCTCATTTGGACTCTCCTAGCTCCCTCTGCCTATAAATATGTGGCCTCCCCTGAGATTTTCGCGGATGAAACCCTAGCTTCGTCCTCCTCGCGCCCGGACAAATCTTCCTCGCCGTCGGACATGTCCGCGCACCGCGCCGGACCAATCCCCGCCTGCCACGTCAGCACGCCGGACCTCCTCTCTCCTCCCCGCCGCTGAAGCCCGCCGGCCCAGATCCGGCCCGCGCGGGGCTGAACCGGGCCAGACCCCGCTGCCGCCAACCGCGGGCGTCGCCCCGCCCGCGAC
>NC_057812.1:681232727-681234970 GCF_018294505.1 Triticum aestivum | reverse complement strand
CCCTCGCCCCGGCCGGCCCCAGCTCCGGCCCGGCCACCGGCAACCTCGCCTCCGCCGCCGTCGACCTCGTCCCCGCCGTCCTCGGCTTCCGCCGGCCGTGAACAGTGCCGCCGCCACCTCGGGCCGCGTGCCCCGAAACCCTAGATCTGGATCTGAGGGTTGATTTTTTTTCTCCAGGTCCCAGATATTTTAGTTCATATGCCCATGTTCGTAGCTCCGTAACTTTGCATCCGTAGATCCGATTCATGCATATAGCATATCAAAATGTTCATCTCAGGGAGTACATCATTTCATTCCATTGCATCATTTTCATTAGAGTTCATCTTGATGCCCGAAATGCTGTTAGAAGAGGGCTACTTGAGTTAATTGTCAGATCTGTTACTCCGTTTAGCACTTTTGTCATTTTTGCCATGATTATTGTGTGCATGCTATGCCCGTGAGTTCTTCATATGTTTTGTTAGGGGTTTTGTCATCTATCCAGAGGTGCAACCCATGTATTTTTAGGAGGTGTGTAGTGACTTGTGCAAGCTTGCAAAGAGGTGCACTTGCTAATTCTGTTTTCAGGGACTTAGTGATTTCACTAAGTCCTGGGATTATTTAGTTCATGATGCCATATGTTCTTGTTGTTTCCTAGTGATCCGTGCCTCTTTTGAGGATGATCAGTAAAGGAGTTTAGTTAATCTTGTAGTGCTCTATCCATCCATGTCTTTGTTTGCAATTATGGAGCACCCTAGCTTGAGTCAATCGAGCTCTACTTTTCCTTCGTTGCGAATCTGGGCAGATCGTCAACTTGTTTGCGATTTTGCCGATGTTATTGTAGTTGGTCCGTGCATGCTATGCTATTGTTCTTGCCATGTCTAGCTTGTATTTTGTGCCTTCTTTATGGATGTCTGCTTGTCTTGCCATGACATGCACCGTGGTGAGTGCATCGAGCTCGTAAACATGCCTTCGTGAGTTATGTTTCAGCAAGTCCCAGTTTTCACTGTCTGAAAACTGATTATGTTTTTGCTATGTTCACATGCTTGCAATTGTATTTTCTGCTCCCTTTTGGCTCAAGGTCACTAAGGGACTTTTGTTAAGCTTGTTGAGTAGCTCCATGCCATGTCTTTCTTTGTCATGTTCAGGTCATGTAGCATGTTGTTTTGTTGCTTCGAAGAGGGCTATATGATCTGAAATTCCAGACAGGTGTTGATTTCACTAAGTCTGAGATCTGTTTACCGTTTGCGTTTTTGCCATGCTTGTTTGAACCTGTTAATGGATGATTTGGCCGTAGCTCAGTGCTAGACTTTTGTTAAGCATCTTGAATGCTTCCCTGCCATGTATTTTTTGCCATGTTTGGTGGCTGTAGCATGTCCATCTCATTGCATTTAGATGCCTACTTGCTGTAAATCGCAGACCGGTGCCATTTTTGAATCGCTTGCCATTTCCAAACCGTAACTCCGATTCCGGCGTTCTTTATATCGTTTTCAAGCGATTTCATCTCATATTTCTAGTGGCACCCTTGGAATTCCAAGTTGAGGCCAGGTTCATGCATTTCCTGTCATATCTTGCATTTTGCATCCCGCATCGCACCCCGCATAGCATATCATCATTGCATCATATCGCTTGATCCTTGCACGTGGTTGATTGTATCCTTATTGCTTGTTTGTCTTGTTTGGGTATAGCCGAGAGACGAGTTTGCTAACGAGGAGCCCGTTGAGTTTGCTTTTGAGGATCCAGTCAACTCTGACAACTGTGCAGGCAAGATGATCATACCCTCGAAATCACTACTATCTTTGCTATGCTAGTCTGCTCGCTCTTTTGCTATGCCATTGCTACGATGCCTGCCACTTGCTTGTAAGCCTCCCAAATTGCCATGTCAAACCTCTAACCCACCATGTCCTAGCAAACCGTTGATTGGCTATGTTACCGCTTTGCTCAGCCCCTCTTATAGCGTTGCTAGTTGCAGGTGAAGATTGGAGGCCGTTCCTTGTTGGAACATTTATTTACTTGTTGGGATATCATTATATTGCTATGTTATCTTAATGCATCTATATACTTGGTAAAGGGTGGAAGGCTCGGCCTCTCGCCTAGTGTTTTGTTCCACTCTTGCCGCCCTAGTTTCCGTCATATCGGTGTTATGTTCCCGGATTTTGCGTTCCTTACGCGGTTGGGTTATAATGGGAACCCCTTGATATTTCGCCTTGATTAAAGCTTTTCCAGCAATGCCCAACCTTGGTTTTACCATTTGTCACCTAGCCCTT
>NC_057812.1:681225438-681232447 GCF_018294505.1 Triticum aestivum | reverse complement strand
CCTAGGACAATCTGAGTCTGTCCTGAGAAAGAGATATGTGCAGCTCCTATCGGGATTTGTCGGCACATTCGGGTGGTGTTGCTGGTCTTGTTTTAACCTGTCGAAGTGTCTTGAGTTACCGAGATACCGAGTCTGATCGGAACGTCTTGGGAGGAGGTCTATTCCTTCGTTGACCGTGAGATCTTGTCATGGGCTAAGTTGGGACTCCCCTACAGGGATTGAACTTTCAAAAGCCGTGTCCGTGGTTATGGGCAGATGGGAATTTGTTAATGTCCGGTTGTAGATAACTTGAACCTTAATTAATTAAAATGTATCAACCGAGTGTGTTACCATGATGGCCTCTTCTCGGCGGAGTCCGGGAAGTGGACACGGTGTTGGAGTAATGTTTGTGCATGTTGTTCTCTAGCTTCTCGCTCGTGCTTTGCCTCCTCTTCTCGCTCTCTTTTGCGAATAAGTTAGCCACCATACTTGCTAGTCGCTTGCTGCAGCTCCACTCATATTTTATCTTGTCATACCTATAAGCTGAAATAGTCGTGATCGCGAAGGTGCGAGATTGCTGAGTCCCTGTGGCTCACAGATTACTATTACACCAGATGCAGGGCCTGATGATTCCACTCCAGGAGACGCGTATGAGCTCAAGTGGGAGTTCGACGAAGATTCTCAGCGATACTATGTTTCCTTTCCCGACAATCAGTAGTGGTGCCCAGTTGGGGGTGAACGGGACCGTTGTCGCGTGTTGGGTTCTCTTTTATTTTGGTGCCGTAGTCGGGCCTTGAGTGTATGGATGATGTAATGTTATTTATGTACTTGATTGACGTGGCGAGTGTAAGCCAACTATGCTATCTCCCTTTATTATTCATATTACATGGGATGTTGTGAAGATTGCCTAACTTGCGACATATGCCTTCAATGCGATTATGTCTCTAAGTCGTGCCTCGACACGTGGGAGCTATAGTCGCATCGAGGGTGTTACAAGTTGGTAATCAGAGCCTTCCCCGACCTTAGAAGCCCCATTGCTTGATCGTTTTTAGCGGTCGAGTTGTGTCTAGAAAAATGTTTTGAGTCTTTAGGAATTATATATCGGAGAGATTAGGAATTCTTTTTACTTCCCAGTCTCCTCATTGCTCTGGTAAGGCATCCTGACGTAGAGTTTTGACTCTTCTCTTCTCAAATTTCACTAAAAAAATTAGGATCACGCGGGTATCTTGGAATCGTTCCGATGGTTTTATGATGAGAACATTGTCTTGGTGCCTCCTGTCAGGGGTTTAGTGGAAGTGTCCCGGGGAGTTGAGCTCTGAGGTGTTGTCATCATAATTTTATCGTTGCAGTTCTGGAATACCTGAGTTTAGTACGCCGACATCGAAAATCTCTTTTATGCAGTTCGTTGGTGAGATAACCTCGACGCCACCCAGTACTGGGGCGGGAGTTCAGGAGTATCGACATAACTTGTATAACGGATGATTTTCGAAGGTTGAGGTAGATGGTTTCCGAAGTTTTCTTGGTTATGTGTTGAAGGATGGATACAGCTGGATGTAGGATTTGCTAGTTCGGGTGAGATATTATGCTTCCCCTGTATCCCCAACACCTGATTACATAACCGCAAAGGTTCGGGAGTTTCATAGTTGCGAATTCTAGTAGCTCTAGTTTTTCTTCCACGGATATTGGTTTGAGATTGGGATTTCTTACCGATTATTCATTCTTGATCCGTACCTTGTTGATTTATTTCTCTACCTTAATTCTACGTGGCTTCTCATTATGGATATGTGACCATTTTAAGAGGAATGCATCCGTTCATTTTGTTCGGATGTGAAGACTATATGTTGCAATTTTCATTCCGTTGGATTCAGCTTCAATATTTATCTGTCAATGTGCTAATGGTGGTCAACCTCTTCAGGATGGCTCCTCCAACGCGCATGACTCCGAATCCTGATCCGCCACCACCTCCACCTCCTCCAGAGGCATGACAAGCTGTGATGGCCGCAACCAATGCAAATACACAGCTGATCATGCAAATTCTTCAAGAGCGCAATCAAGGCAGTCAAGGGAATCAAGGCAGCAATCAGAGTCACTTTGCTACACTCAACCAGTTCCTTGCTAATGGGCCAAAGACTTTCAGCAATTGTGTTGAGGCAACCGATGCTGACGATTGGCTTGTGGATCTGTGTAAGCATTTCGAGTGCAGTAACGTCGGGCCTGAGGACTTTGTTAAGTTCGCTTCCTTCCAACTCAAAGATCAAGCTGCAGAATGATTCCAGCAGTACAAGGACTCCAGAGGTGGACGTGTTATCACTTGGGATGATTTCCGTCGAGATTTCAGGGCTCATCATATTCCCCAGAGCGTGGTTGAAAGCAAGCGTGAGGAATTCCGCAATCTGAAGCAAGGCTCTTTATCTGTCTATGACTACAACAAGTTGTTCCAGAAGCTTGCCCGCTTTGCTAAGCAGGACGTGCCTGATGAGAAGAGCATGATATATTAGTTCAGGGGTGGTCTCAGAGAAGAAATTCAGCTCGCTCTTGTCCTCTTTGAGCCCTTGAGATACGATGAGTTCTACAACATGGCACTGAAGCAAGAGGCTGCTCAGTTGAGGTGTGATGCTTCCAAGAAGCGAGTCAGAGATGTTACTCCTTCTTCCTCTACTCAGGTGGCCAAGCAACAGAAGTTTTGGCTTCCTCCTCCTCCGTTCCGTCAGCCGTATCAGCAGAAGAGCAAAGGTGGCAGTGGTTCTTCCCACCCACCCAACTCTGGCTTTCAGAACAAGACTTCGTCTCAAGCTCCAAGATCGAGTGCTCCGTATCACCGTCCGCTTTCAGAGGTCACGTGAAACAAGTGCCAATAGAAGGGTCACTATGCCAACAAGTGTCTCAACCAGAGGCGTCTTCCTCCTCCTCCTGTCAGATCGGCAAGTACAGCTGTGATCAAGCATAACCCCAAGCATGCCAAGGTCAATTTGATGAATGCAGCTCAGGCAGAGGACTCGTCAGATGTGATCATGGGTAACCTTCCTGTTAATGATATTCCTGCAAAAGTTCTTTTTGACACTGGTGCATCGCATTGCTTCATCTCGAGACCGTTTACAAATAGGCATGAATTGGTTTCGCAAGTTTTGCCTAGTCCTTTAGCAGTTGTTTCTCCCGGTAAGTGCATGCAGGCTAACTCCATCGTTCCGGATGTTTCTATCACTTTGGGTGACTACAAGTTCTTGGCTTCTCCTACGGTTCTCGGTGACTCGGATATTGATCTTATTCTCGGAATGGATTGGCTTTCTAAGCACAAGGCTCATCTTGATTGTGCAGCCAGGCAGATTCAATTGACTCATTCGTCTGAGGATGTAATTGTCTTTGCCGCTCGTGATGATACTATCCGTCTGTTTTCTCTCAATGAGAAGGGTGAATTGGATGCTATTTCGCAAATTCCAGTTGTTTGTGAATACCAAGACGTCTTTCCAGAAGAGCTCCCAGGAATGCCTCCGCACCCGCCACTTGAATTCGTTATTGATCTTGAGCCTGGCACGGAACCTGTGTGCAAGCGTCCTTACAAGCTCGGACCTGAAGAGTTGAAGGAGCTGAAGAAGCAACTCGATGAGCAAGAAAGAATGGGTCTCATCCGGTCTAGTTCTTCTCCGTGGGGTTGTGGTGTTTTTTTTGTGAAGAAGAAGGACGGAACGGACCGACTTTGTGTTGATTACTGTCCAGTGAACAAGAAGACCATCAAGAACAAATACCCACTTCCCAACATCAATGAGCTGTTCGAACAACTCAAAGGGGCTCAAGTATTCTCCAAGCTTGATCTCCGTATGGGTTATCACCAGATTCGCATTCGTGAAGAAGATATTCCCAAGACAGCATTCAGAACAAGCTTTGGTTCATATGAATACACTGTCATGTCTTTTGGCCTTGCCAACGCTCCTCCGACATTCTCTCGCATGATGAACTTCATCTTCAATGCCTACACCAATGACTTTGTTTTGCTCTATCTCGACGACATTCTGGTTTTCTCGAAGAACAAGGAAGATCATGCCAAGCACTTACGTTTGGTTCTCGATAAGCTCAGGGAACATCAGTTCTACGCCAAGTTCTCCGAGTGTGAATTTTGGCTCGATGAGGTTCTTTATCTTGGTCATATCATCTCTGCCAAGGGCATTGCCGTGAATCCTGAGAAGGTGTCTGCAATTGTGAATTGGGAACCTCCTCAGAACGTGAAGCAACTCCGCAGTTTTCTCGGTCTCGCAAGCTATTGCCGAAGATTCGTTGAAAACTTTTCTAAGATCGCAAAGCGTCTCCCAAATCTTCTCCAGAAGCACGTCAAGTACGTTTGGTCTCCGGAGTGTGATATTGCTTTCAACACCTTGAAAGAGAAATTGATCACTGCTCCAGTTCTGACTCCGCCTGATGAATCCAAGTTGTACGAGGTCTTTTGTGATGCCTCTCTCCAAGGTCTTGGCGCAGTGTTGATGCAAGAGAAGAAAGTTGTTGCTTATACATCTCGCCAGTTGAAGCCTAATGAGAAGAACTACCCCACTCATGATCTCGAGTTGGCGGCAGTTGTGCATGCTCTTTTGACTTGGAGACATCTTCTATTGGGAAGAAAAGTGGACATTTTCACTGATCACAAGAGTCTCAAGTACATCTTCACTCAGCCTAATCTCAACCTCAGGCAAACTCGATGGGTCGAAATGATTCAAGAGTATAATCCGAGTATCGAGTATACTCCAGGCAAGGCCAATGTGATTGCTGACACTTTGAGCAGGAAGGCTTACTGCAACAGTCTGATTCTCAAGCCTTATCAACCCGAGCTTTGTGAAGCTTTCCGCAAACTTAATCTGCAAGTTGTTCCTCAAGGATTCCTCGCCAACCTTCAAGTCTCTCCTACCTTAGAAGACCAGATTCGCCAAGCCCAGCTTCTTGATGCTATGGTGAAAAAGGTGAAGATTGGGATTGCCAAGAGTCAGTCCAAGTACAAGTGCTACCGCCTTGATGATAAGGACACTCTCTTCTTCGAGGATCGTATTGTTGTACCCAAAGGTGACCTTCGTAAAGTGATCATGAACGAGGCTCACAATTCTCTCCTCTCCATCCACCCTGGGAGCACGAAGATGTATCAGGACCTTAAGCAAGCTTATTGGTGGACTCGAATGAAGCGCGAGATCGCTCAATTCGTGAATGAATGTGATGTCTGCAGAAGAGTGAAGGCAGAACACCAAAGGCCAGCAGGTCTCCTCCAACCTCTTGCCATTCCAGAATGGAAGTTTGACCACATTGAAATGGACTTCGTGACTGGGTTTCCAAAGTCCAAGCGTGGCAATGATCCTATATTCGTTGTCGTCGACAAACTCACCAAAGTGGCTCATTTTCTGCCTATCAAAGAGTCGATCACTGCAGCTCAATTGGCGGAACGCTATACTTCTCGAATTGTCTCTCTGCACGGTATTCCTCAAGTGATCTCTTCAGACCGTGGCAGCATCTTTACCTCGAAGTTTTGGGATTCTTTCCAGAAGGCCATGGGCACCAACATCCGCTTCAGCACTGCTTTCCATCCTCAAACAAGCGGTCAAGTCGAGCGTGTCAACCAGATTCTTGAAGATATGCTCAGGGCTTGTGTGATCTCCTTCGGCATGAAGTGGGAGGATTGTCTTCCTTATGCTGAATTCTCCTACAACAACAGTTTTCAAGCAAGTTCGGGCAAGGCCCCTTTTGAAATTCTGTATGGCAGGAAGTGTCGTACCCCTCTCAACTGGTCTGAAACCGGTGAACGTCAGCTTTTGGGTAATGACTTAATCACAGAAGTAGAAGAAATGTGCAAAGTCATTCGTGATAACCTCAAAGCAGCCCAATCCCGCCAGAAGAGCTACTATGATAGTAAGCACCGTGATTTGGCTTTCGAGATCGGAGATCATGTTTACCTCCGCGTCTCTCCTACAAAAGGTACTCGTCGCTTCGGTATCAAAGGGAAGCTTGCCCCTAGATACGTGGGACCTTTCAAGATTGTCAGCAAGAGAGGCGACCTCGCCTATCAACTCGAGCTTCCTTCAAACTTTGCAAATGTTCATGACGTGTTCCATGTCTCTCAGCTTCGAAAGTGCTTCAAGACTCCTGACCGCACCATCAACTTTGAGGACATTGAGCTTGAAGAAGATCTCTCTTGTCGTGAGCACCCAGTTGCTATTCTTGAAGAGACTAAACGCAAGACTCGCAACAAGTCAATCAAATTTCTCAAAGTCAAGTGGTCACACCATTCCGACCGTGAAGCTACCTGGGAACACGAGGATCACCTCCGTTCTGAGTACCCGGCGTTCTTTCAGTCCTAGATCTCGGGACGAGATCCATTCGTAGTGGTGGAGTGTTGTAACACCCTGGATGTAACTTTCCATATTTGTACTCCAACTCTTGTCGTTTCCGGCGTCAAGTTATATTTATTTTCTCGGGTTCGGGTCTTTTGTCGTTCGTGTTGTTGTCATTGTCATGCATCTCATATCATGTCATCATGTGCATTGCATTTTGCATACGTGCTCGTCTCACGCATTCGAGCATTTTCCCCGTTGTCTGTTTTGCATTCCGGCGCTTCGTTCTCCTCCGGTGGTCATTTCTAACTTTCTTTCGTGTGTGGGGATTAAACATTTCCGGATTGGACCGAGACTTGCCAAGCGGCCTTGGTTTACTACCGGTAGACCGCCTGTCAAGTTTCGTGTCATTTGGACTTCGTTTGATACTCCAACGGTTAACCGAGGGACCGAAAAGGCCTCGTGTGTGTTGCAGCCCAACACCCCTCCAATTTGGTCCAAAAACTCACCAAACTCTGCTCCATGTCCTAGAGCGTGGCCGAAAACCGCACCTCATTTGGACTCTCCTAGCTTCCTCTGCCTATAAATATGTGGCCTCCCCCGAGATTTTCGCGGATGAAACCCTAGCTTCGTCCTCCTCGCGCCCGGACAAATCTTCCTCGCCGTCGGACATGTCCGCGCGCCGCGCCGGACCAATCCCCACCTGCCACGTCAGCACGCCGGACCTCCTC
>NC_057812.1:681222557-681224842 GCF_018294505.1 Triticum aestivum | reverse complement strand
CCACCCCTCGCCCCGGCCGGCCCCAGCTCCGGACCGGCCACCGGCGACCTCGCCTCCATCGCCGCCGACCTCGTCCCCGCCGTCCTTGGCTTCCGCCGGCCGTGAACAGTGCCGCCGCCACCTCGGGCCGCGTGCCCCGAAACCCTAGATCTGGATCTGAGGGTTGATTTTTTTTCTCCAAGTCCCAGATATTTTAGTTCATATGCCCATGTTCGTAGCTCCGTAACTTTGCATCCGTAGCTCCGATTCATGCATATAGCATATCAAAATGTTCATCTCAGGGAGTACATCATTTCATTCCATTGCATCATTTTCATTAGAGTTCATCTTGATGCCCGAAATGCTGTTCGAAGAGGGCTACTTGAGTTAATTGTCAGATCTGTTACTCCGTTTAGCACTTTTGTCATTTTTGCCATGATTATTGTGTGCATGCTATGCCCGTGAGTTCTGCATATGTTTTGTTAGGGGTTTTGTCATCTATCCAGAGGTGCAACCCATGTATTTTTAGGAGGTGTGTAGTGACTTGTGCAAGCTTGCAAAGAGGTGCACTTGCTAATTCTGTTTTCAGGGACTTAGTGATTTCACCAAGTCCTGGGATTGTTTAGTTCATGATGCCATATGTTCTTGTTGTTTCCTAGTGATCTGTGCCTCTTTTGAGGATGATCAGTAAAGGAGTTTAGTTAATCTTGTAGTGCTCTATCCATCCATGTCTTTATTTGCAATTATGGAGCACCCTAGTTTGAGTCAATCGAGCTCTACTTTTCCTTCGTTGCGAATCTGGGCAGATCGTCAACTTGTTTGCGATTTTGCCGATGTTATTGTAGTTGGTCCGTGCATGCTATGCTATTGTTCTTGCCATGTCTAGCTTGTATTTTGTGCCTTCTTTATGGATGTATGCTTGTCTTGCCATGACTTGCACCGTGGTGAGTGCATCGAGCTCGTAAACATGCCTTCGTGAGTTATGTTTCAGCAAGTCCCAGTTTTCACTAAGTCTGAAAACTGATTATGTTTTTGCTATGTTCACATGCTTGCAATTGTATTTTCTGCTCCCTTTTGGCTCAAGGTCACTAAGGGACTTTTGTTAAGCTTGTTGAGTAGCTCCATGCCATGTCTTTCTTTGTCATGTTCAGGTCCTGTAGCATGTTGTTTTGTTGCTCCAAAGAGGGCTATATGATCTGAAATTCCAGACAGGTGTTGATTTCACTAAGTCTGAGATCTGTTTACCGTTTGCGTTTTTGCCATGCTTGTTTGAACCTGTTAATGGATGATTTGGCCGTAGCTCAGTGCTAGACTTTTGTTAAGCATCTTGAATGCTTCCCTGCCATTTATTTTGTTGCCATGTTTGGTGGCTGTAGCATGTCCATCTCATTGCATTTAGATGCCTACTTGCTGTAAATCGCAGACCGGTGCCATTTTTGAATCGCTTGCCATTTCCAAACCGTAACTCCGATTCCGGCGTTCTTTATATCATTTTCAAGCGATTTCATCTCATATTTCTAGTGGCACCCTTGGAATTCCAAGTTGAGGCCAGGTTCATGCATTTCCTGTCATATCTTGCATTTTGCATCCTGCATCGCACCCCACATAGCATATCATCATTGCATCATATCGCTTGATCCTTGCACGTGGTTGATTGTATCCTTGTTGCTTGTTTGTCTTGTTTGGGTAGAGCCGGGAGACAAGTTTTCTAACGAGGAGCCCGTTGAGTTTGCTTTTGAGGATCCAGTCAACTCTGACAACTGTGCAGGCAAGATGATCATACCCTCGATATCACTACTATCTTTGCTATGCTAGTCTGCTCGCTCTTTTGCTATGCCATTGCTACGATGCCTACCACTTGCTTGTAAGCCTCCCAAATTGCCATGTCAAACCTCTAACCCACCATGTCCTAGCAAACCGTTGATTGGCTATGTTACCGCTTTGCTCAGCCCCTCTTATAGCGTTGCTAGTTGCAGGTGAAGATTGGAGGCCGTTCCTTGTTGGAACATTTATTTACTTGTTGGGATATCATTATATTGCTATGTTATCTTAATGCATCTATATACTTGGTAAAGCGTGGAAGGCTCGGCCTCTCGCCTAGTGTTTTGTTCCACTCTTGCCGCCCTAGTTTCCGTCATATCGGTGTTATGTTCCCGGATTTTGCGTTCCTTACGTGGTTGGGTTATAATGGGAACCCCTTGATATTTCGCCTTGATTAAAGCTTTTCCAGGAATGCCCAACCTAGGTTTTACCATTTGTCACCTAGCCTTTTCTTTCCCTTGGGTTCTGCAGACTCAAGGGTCATC
>NC_057812.1:681203093-681222290 GCF_018294505.1 Triticum aestivum | reverse complement strand
TGCTCCTCTGAGTGTTGGTCCACCTGTCAGCTACCGGTGGCCACCAGGGGCAACTCTGGGCTGGCCTACCCGTACCAAAGACAATCTGAGTGTGCCCTGAGAAAGAGATATGTGCAGCTCCTATCGGGATTTGTCGGCACATTTGGGCGGTGTTGCTGGTCTTGTTTTAACCTGTCGAAGTGTCTTGAGTTACCGAGATACCGAGTCTGATCGGAACCTCTTGGGAGGAGGTCTATTCCTTCGTTGACCGTGAGAGCTTGTCATGGGCTAAGTTGGGACTCCCCTGCAGGGATTGAACTTTCGAAAGCCGTGCCCGTGGTTATGGGCAGATGGGAATTTGTTAATGTCCGGTTGTAGATAACTTGAACCTTAATTAATTAAAATGTATCAACCGAGTGTGTTACCATGATGGCCTCTTCTCGGCGGAGTCCGGGAAGTGGACACGGTGTTGGAGTAATGTTTGCGCATTGTTCTCTAGCTTCTCGCTCGTGCTTTGCCTCCTCTTCTCGCTCTCTTTTGCGAATAAGTTAGCCACCATACTTGCTAGTCGCTTGCTGCAGCTCCACTCATATTTTATCTTGTCATACCTATAAGCTGAAATAGTCGTGATCGCGAGGGTGCGAGATTGCTGAGTCCCTGTGGCTCAAAGATTACTATTACACCAGATGCAGGGCCTGATGATTCCACTCCAGGAGACGCGTATGAGCTCAAGTGGGAGTTCGACGAAGATTCTCAGCGATACTATGTTTCCTTTCCCGACGATCAGTAGTGGTGCCCAGTTGGGGGTGAACGGGACCGTTGTCGCATGTTGGGTTCTCTTTTATTTTGGCGCCATAGTCGGGCCTTGAGTGTCTGGATGATGTAATGTTATTTATGTACTTGATTGACGTGGCGAGTGTAAGCCAACTATGCTATCTCCCCTTTATTATTCATATTACATGGGATGTTGTGAAGATTGCCTAACTTGCGACATATGCCTTCAATGTGATTATGTCTCTAAGTCGTGCCTCGACACGTGGGAGCTATAGTCGCATCGAGGGTGTTACAATGTTGCCCCTCGACCATCTTCGGCTTCACTTCAAAGGTCTTGAGCCACAGGCCAAAGTGAGGGGTAACCCGGAGGAAGGCCTCGCACACGATAATAAATGACGTGATATGAAGAAAGGAGTCTGGAGCTAGATCATGAAAATCTAGCCCGTAGTGAAACATCAAACCCCTGACGAAAGGATCCAGGGCAAGGCCTAGACCTCGGAGGAAGTGGGAAACGAACACGACGTTCTCGTTGGGTTCGGGGGTGGGGACGGCCTACCCTCGGGGAGGCAGCCGATGCAAAATCTCGGCGGTCAAATATCTGGCCTCCCTCAACTTCTTGATGTCTTCTTCCGTGATGGAGGAAGGCATCCGTCGGCCTTGAAGGCAAGATCCGGACATGACTGAAGGATCGGGGCACCTGACCTGAACTTCGGGCGTTTGAGCTTGAGGTGGGGGAAGGATTCGATTGAGCACGGGAGGGAAAAATAAAAGCCTTGTCCCCTTTATAAAGAGGGTGAATATCAAGCGTCCTCTCCGTGTCCGTTTGGACTTGCCTCTAATCGAGGAGTCCTAGAAGCGGTTGGGTTACCCACGCCTGTATTGATGAGAATCCCGGGATAAGGGGACACGATCTCTGCTTTAACAAGACGTGCCAAGGAAACCGCCTCGCATGACGCGCTGAGGTGGGATAATGAGATGACTCGGATAAAGGCTTGGCCGTGGTGTGACACGCTACGGAATACATCAGCAGATTAGATTGGTGTAAATATTATTCTCTCTATGGCAATATGTGGAAACTTATTTTGCAGAGCCGGACACTATCTTCGTGTTCAAAATCTTCTATGAAGTATTTGCAGGAGGAACCCGCCTTGCAATGCCGAAGACAATCTGCGCATGGGACTCGTCGTCATTGAAGCCTGGTTCAGGGGCTACTGAGGGAGTCCTGGATTAGGGGGTGTCCGGATGGCCGGACTATACCTTCACCCGGACTCCTGGACTATGAAGATATAAGATTGAAGACTTCGTCCCGTGTCTGGAAGGGACTTTCCTTGGCGTGGAAGGCAAGCTTGGCGATACGGATATGCAGATCTCCTACCATTGTAACCGACTTTGTGTAACCCTAACCCTCTCCGGTGTCTATATAAACCGGAGACTGAGGGGAAAACATGTCTTCCAATGGTCAATGGCATCTGAAAACATCCTTGACTTGCCATATACTCAGCTCCTGGTGAACTTACTAACATGGGTGTCCTAAGTACCTTAGTGGGCAACTTATACTTATCCACGAATCCCCTTTATATGTATGAATGCAATGCACTAGTATCGAAAATAACAATTGCAGTAAAAGACTTAACCAAAAACTTACCGATAACTGCATCTGGCTGCTCCTCAAATTCCTCCACGTTCACGTTGTTCACTTGTCCTCTGTTGAAAGGGTTGGGCTTCTTCCCAGTGCTCCCATTGCCATTGCCGTTCTTCAATTTCGTACAATCATTGGTGTAGTGCCCAGTCTTCCCACACTTGAAACATGTAATGTGACTTTGATCCTTCTTGGCGGGTGTGGCTGGGTTAGAGCGGTTCTGATTGCTACTTGCTCCGTTCCATTCCCATTCCTTGGGCCATTATGATTATGTGAGCTTCCTCCATTGTGGGTGTGGCCTCCATGGTTATGGACAAGTCCTCCCGAGTTCGGGGTGAGACGGGGCATCTGCTGAGCTCTAGAGTTGTACTTTCCTTGTCCATACTTCCTCTTGCGGCTCTCTATTTGCTGCTTCTTCCCTTCAATCATAAGATCCTTGTATACCAACTCTTGGCAGTTATTGAATGTTGCCACAATCATCTGCATGCTCGTCTCATCATTTAGCCCTTCCATAAACTTCTCCTGCTTCACGGCATCTGTGGCCACATCATCAGGGGCATAACGAGATATCTTACTAAACGCATCTACGTACAGAGGCATAGTACGGTTTCCCTGGAGCAAGTTGCGAAACTCACGCTTCTTCATGCTCATAGCTCCAGTGGATACGTGGGCTATGCAGAATGCTTGCTGAAACTACTCCCAAGTGACATTGGCTATAGGAAAAGTGGATGTGTAATTCTCCCACCATGCGACTGCTGATCCATACAATTGGTGTGCGGCAAAACGCACCGTCTCCGCATCTGTGCAACCTGCGGTGGTCAACTCCCTTCCTATCCTGCGCAACCAATCATCAGCAACTATGGGCTCGGTGCTACTGGAAAACACCATCGGCTGCAGCCTCAGAAAACGGGCTAAGTTGTCAACTAGAGGTGGTGGCGGTGGGTTATTGTTGTTGTTGTTATTGTTGCCTTGGTTTTGAACTAACAACTGCATCAGTGTATTCTGCTGCTGGATCAACTGAGTGAGCTCCGGTGGGAAAGAAAAACCGGGGTCAAGACTCGGAGGCATCTGATGGGTTTAGAGGGAAGAGTTTAGAATAGAATGAGGTCTAGTGAGATAGCACTACTCATATGCACATGAGACAAACACAATCATATCATATCACTCAATCAATCAAGCAAGGGCATACAATCGGTCTAGAACTAACGCTAAAAGTGCTCGAACTACTACTATATACATGGGGGAAAACTACTAGTCATATGGTGGTCATCTAGAAATATTGATCGGTGGAAGACTCCATGATATCCGCTCCAGCTTCGTCTTCATAGTCATCATCACTATCGTCGGGGTCGAAGTCGGTGTCGTCGATGATGATGTAGTCTTCAGAACGAATCTCCTTAGGTTCGTGGTCTTCTCCTCCTGGCGTGGGGTCTCCCATGAAAACTCCTAGCTTCCTTGTTAGGTCGGCATTCTTCTCCAGTAGTATCATGATTTCCTCCTCGTAATCGTCGCGTGTAGCCTTGAGTTCCTCTTCAAGCTCGGTGATCCTTGTCATCTCCTTCTTCAAATCTATCATGCTTGCGCACATCGGGTTCTCCTAGCGTTGAATGTGCTCGTTTAACTCCTGGATAAATGCTACAATGGATCTATCCCTCCTGGTACTGATCATCTCCCATTGCTCGTCTCGGCGACCACATATCTGGTATATAGTGTTCTTCAGCTCTTCTTTGTAGACTTCTCCAATACGTCCCATAGCAATGTGGGCTGTCATGCTCTTGCCTAGACTCCAAGTGGGTGCATCAAAGGAAAACTCTATAGGATCCGTAACTAGCGTGAATGTCCTTCCTTGAACTTGAACTTGAATCATCCAGCGCTTCTCTTCTGGTAGGTCCCGGTGAAGCTTGGTATTCCAATGTTCAGGTACCTAGTGACTTCCTTCAAGTGACGTCCAAAAGGTGTGTCTTCATCCGGTTGTGCAAACTTGTTCCTCGAGTCCGCCATCCTAAAGTGTAGAAAATGGAGAGGAATCAGAAATGAGTAGAGAAGAGTGACCTATGGCTTTTCTTAGTGGTCGTGTCCTACATTCAGCGTGTGCTCTGATACCATCTTGTAGCGACCCGACCTCAAACGGTCAAGTCTTTGTGCTTCAATGTCATCCCTGGATCAGTAATGCTGACACACACAGTACTCGAAGGATTTATAACAGAGTAGCAATCACACACTTATTACGTCGAATGTCTCAAAAGAGAACTTATTACAATAAATATGGCTTAAGGCCATCTAATACGATAATAGCGGAAGTCTTGGAAGATAAAGTGAGTCGATCAACTCCAACTGCATAGCTGAGTGCATGACAAACGACCCTCTCGCGTCTTACTCCTCTCGTCTGAAAAGTCTGCAACATAATACGTTGCTGCCTGAAAACGGGTCAGCACATGGAATATGCTAGCAATGTAACACAGTAGAGCAATGAACAGATAAATGATGTCACTTCATGCATATATGGTTGGTGGAGGCTCTATGGTTATATGGTTTTTGCGAAAAGCAATTTTTCCCTACAACAAAGGAATAACATTTTTATTTAACTATCATGGTAGTTGAAACATTGAGAATGGTACCCCCATCTCAATCCCAATTAAAAGTAATTATCATCCCAACAAATTAAATTAGAGTGATGAGATACAGTAGGATAATCCAAGTACTAGATACTAAAGTTGTCCATAACCGGGGACACAGCTAACCATGATTAGTTTGTACACTCTGTAGAGGTTTGCGCACTTTTCCCCACAAGACTCGATCTTCTCCGTTGGATTTATCGCACTACATGGTGTTTGAGAAACGGATGACCGAGACACAGTCTTTTAGAAGCATTAACTCTTTACTCCGGGTGGACAGTTACACCTACTTTCCCTCTACATCTTCTAGCCCACCACTGAAAGAGTTCACACAACATACTCGACTATGTCAGAGCCCATAATGGCTTGTGGCTGCACATGGAAGTTCCTAGCATGAACAATCTAATGATCCCTTTGAGCCTGGGTGGCGGACCATAGGAGGATCGCACGGTATATCCCCGAGATCTCCTAGACAACACTGCTATATCCCCAGGTGCCCAAACAAGCAATCCACCCAGATGTGTATTAAAGTAGCCACCTTAAGTTGAACCATTAATTAACAATCTCACATCTGTCATGGATACACTCAAACCCAAACCACGTCTATGAGCATAGCATAGCAATATAAGCATAACGTAGAAGTAACTCCTAGGGTTTGATAATAAAACAGGGCAATAGGTTCTACATCATCATCTACTTCCCAATACCCACAAGTTAATCACATCCTAATCATGCAAGGTTTGAGGATTAGAACTAATGCATAAAACCTGGGTATGAAAGAAGTATGATCAATGTGTTACTTGCCTTGCTGACGATCCGCAAAACCTAGAGACTCGTAGTAGCACGCTTCGCACTCTGGGTGTTCTATCGCAAACAAACAATAGAATACATAAGTAATCCAGCAAATATGCATGGGTAAATATCAAATAAGAAGATCTAACTAGAAAGTTCAACTTAAGAACTCTGGTTTACTAAAAGAATCAAATCAAATGGAGCAATGAATCTCAAACTGCGAAAGAAACAAAATCCGATAACTAATCTAGACTGAAGACAAATTTTACAGTATTAAAATCTTGTTCAAGTTGGTTAAACGGAAAGATGGCTTCGAGACAAAGATATATGCGCTTGAATCGCCTGATTCCAATAAACGAGCAAAAAGGTAAACTAAAACGAAGATCGGGTCAGAAATCACGATCGAAAATAATCGTGAAAACCCCTGGAAAAAGAAAAACAAATGAATGCTCGCTGTCTGTGACTAACGGGTGAACGGCTTTCGTTAAAACAAACGAACGGACGAATGTCCGCTGTTTAACCGAACCAAGAAAAAATACCGAACCGATCTATTAGAAAAGCAGATCTAGGGTTTTCGGAATAAACCGAACAATTTTAGAAAAACAGGAGGCTACCTCGGCATACGTGACGGCGGCGGCGGGGCAACTCCGGCGGCGGCACGGCATCAGGCGGCGGCGGCTGGCCAGGGTTAGGGTTGGCACGGCGGGCTGGGCCTCGGGGTCGTGGCTCGGGCGGCTTATAAGAGGTCGGCCTGGAGAGTCCTGGCAGGGTACGGCCCGAAGTTGGTTTCCCTTTTTTTAAAAAAATTATTCTGCACAGAAAAACAAAGAAAAGAAATACTAAATGGACTCCAAAAATCCCGACTTAAATTTTCCATGTCCTCTAAAACTAAGCTGGACAAGGTGAACATTTATTTGGGCCTATAATGCAATTTTGAAAAAAGCATATTTTTCCTAATTCAAATAAAATCCAAATAAAATATCAAAATTGATTTTAATATTTTTCCTCCAATATTTCATTTATTTTGGAGAAGTCATATTATCTCCTCCCATATATTTTGGTATGAAATATTTTCAGAGAAAATTTATTGAAACTAAAGCGATCCTTGTTTCCATATTTGATAAAATTCAAATATGCAAAACGGTGAAAGCCCCCAACTCTCTCTGAGGGTCTTTGAGTTGCTTAGAATTTCAAGGATCGCGGAAGTCGAAATGCACAAAATATGGTATGCATGGATGACCTATGTATAACATTCCAAATTGAAAATTTGGGATGTTACAGATAGGCCCTTTGTAGAGAGAAGCATGGATTTGTAGAGGTGCCAGAGCTCGGTTTTGAAATAGATATAAATAATATTTTGAGTGGTATACTTTCATTGTCAATATAACAACCGAGAGATCTCGATATGTTCCATGCTACACACATTATAGGCGGTTCCCAAACAGTATGGTAAAGTTTATACTCCCCCACCACCAACAAGCATCAACCCATGGCTCGCCCGAAACAACGGGTGCCTCCAACTACCAACAATCCTGTGGGAGTTTTGTATGCAATTATTTTGATTTGATTTGCTTAAACCATGGGGCTGGGCATCCCAGTGACCAGCCATTTCCTCATGAGTGAGGAGCTGAGTCCAATCCTCTTGAGAATAAACCACCTAGCATGGAGGATACAGACAACCCTAGTTGATACATGAGCTATTCAAGCATACAAAACAGAATGTTTATTTGAAGGTTTAGAGTTTGGCACATACAAATTTACTTGGAACGGCAGGTAGATACCGTATATAGGTAGGTATGGTGGACTCATATGGAACAACTTTGGGGTTTATGGAGTTGGATGCACAAGCAGTATTCCCGCTTAGTACTCCCTTCGTTTCAGAATAGATGACTCAACTTTGTACTAACTTAAATAAAAAGTTGAGTCATCTATTCTGGAACGGAGGGAGTGCAAGTGAAGGCTAGAAAAAGACTGGGAAGCGACCAGCTAGAGAGCGACAACAGTCATGAACATGCATTAAAATTAATCAACACCGAATGCAAGCATGAGTAGGATATAATTCACCATGAAGATAAATATCGTAGAGGCTATGTTGATTTCGTTTCAACTACATGCGTGAACATGTGCCAAGTCAAGCCACTCGAATCATTCAAAAGAGGATACCACCCTATCATACCACATCACAATCATTCTAATAGCATGTTGGCACGCAAGGTAAACCATTATAAGCTCCTAGCTAATTAAGCATGGCATAAGCAACTATAATCTCTAATTGTCATTGCAAATATGTTTCTTTAATAATAGGCTGAATCAGGAATGATGAACTAATCATATTTACAAAAACAAGAGAGGTCGAGTTCATACCAGCTTTCCTCATCTCAATAAGTTCATCATATAATCATCATTACTGCCTTCGCTTGCACGACCGAATGATGTGGATAATAATAATAATAGTGCATGTGCATTGGACTATGCTGGAATCTGCAAGCATTCAATTCAAGAGAGAAGACAAGGTAATATGGGCTCTTTGTTAGATCAACAATAATGCATATGAGAGCCACTCAACATTTTCAATATGGTCTCCTCCTCTCGACCCCCAAAGAAAAGAAACAAAACTATTTACACGGAAAAGATCCCAACAAGCAAAAGAAGAATGAGAAATCTGTTTGGGTTTTCCTTTTTAATTACTACTACTACAGGCATGGAAAGTAAACTAACTAAAAGCTACAACTAAATTTTTTGGGTTTTTTCTTAAGGTTTATTATGGCACACAAGAAGAAAGATAAAAAGGAAATAAACTATCATGGATGATACAGTGAAAAAGTATGACCACCGGCAACTAGCATAAGTGTGTGAACATGAATGTAATGTCGGTGAGAAATACGTACTCCCCCAAGTTTAGGCTTTTCGCCTAAGTTGGTCTATGCCCATGGATGGCCTGGTGGATATCCGAAGTTGAAGCTGGGGTCGTACTGAGATGCATCAGCTATTGCCTGACGAGCTGCAGCTTGGAGGCAAGCTGCCTCCATCCTCCTCTCGTACTCGGTCGCCTCCTCCCTGGTTATAACATATCTCCCTTTTGCCTGAGAGTCAAAGAAGGCAGGAGCAGGGAGAGCGACATGATAGATGCGTCGTCTGTCAAAGATTAGTCGGTACTGGAGGAACTGATTGTTCCTCTCAACAAACTTATGACAAACCATGTCATTATAATCTAAATAAGCAGGAGGCAACTCAATATCATCTCCATGTATGGGTATCTCAAGAAAATCAGCTAAACGGATTGCATAAATTCCACCAAAGAAATCTCCATTAATTTTGTTATTATGCAACATGCGTGCAACAATGCCCCCAAGTTATATTGTCTATCTCCTAATACAGCACTCTTGAGAACACTAAGATTTGGCACACACATGTGACATGCCTCATCCTTACCATTTATGCATCTACCTATAAAGAGAGCAAAATAATGTATAGCAATAAAATGAATGCTCCCTATGGTAGCTTGCGTGATTTCCCTAGATTCCCCCATAGTTATACTAGCAAGAAAGTCTCTATATTCAGATTTGCGAGGTTCACTAACATTACCCCACTATGGGAGTTTACAAGTAGTGTTAAAATCTTCTAAGTCCATGGTATAAGATTTATCATAAAGCTCAAACATCACAGTTTTAGAATTGCATGATGATGAAAATTCAAACCTTCTCACAAAGGAATCGGTGAGGTAGTTGTACTGACGGCACTTATCTGCCATGAAGCTCTCAAGATCGTCGTTACGCACATATGCGTCAAATTCCTCCTTGATTCCTGCTTGGACCATGAAATCTTCTGTCGGCCATTCACAAGGCCGCACTTGAGCGTCCCTCGGTGGTTCATTGTCCGGCTCACGCATTGCGAGCCTGGGTCCTTGCTTCCTTGAGGAACCACCTTGGTACATCTTCCTCAACATATTTCTTCCTCTGAAAAATTTCTGAAATTTTTAGTAACTTAAAATAAAAGTGAGCCAAACTCAACAAAATTGATAGCAACTACTCCTACAAGTGCCTAGAGGCCATATCATGCATTAAAACTACTTTTGACCGTATAAATTTGACATGTAAGCTCAAGAACAGGGTCACTTAAGAAGCAAAAATTTCCAATGAATAAAGCACTAGAACAAAAACTAATTGGGCCATTGGAGGAGTCACATACCAAGGAACAATCCCCCAAAGCAGTTTTGTGAATGGAGCTTTGAGCTAGGAGATCGAAAATGGCAGCAAGATGAGCTAGAACTCGTGCTTGAGCTGGTTGGTGTATTTTTTTGGGAGGAAGAAGGAGTGTGTGGTTGATGGAATAAGTGGAGGGGGCCACCAGGGGCCCATGAGGCAGGGGGTAGGGCGCGCCTTGGACCCTCGTGGCCAGGTGTTGGCTCCCCTGATGTGTTCTCAGTGCGAGATATTCTCAAATATTCTAGAAAAAACATATTCAAATTTCAGGGCATTTGGAGAACTTATATTTTTGGGGTATTTTTTATTGCACGGATAATTCAGAAAACTGACAGAAATTACTATGTTTGCTTTATTTAATATAAATAACATAAAGTAAAAAGAGGGTACAGAGAGTTGTGTTTTCTAAATTCACCCATCTCATGCTCATCAAAAGGAATCTACTAACAAGGTTGATCAAGTCTTGTTAACAAACTCATTTCTTTACAAACTCATTTCAAATAACATGAACACTACTAGGAAAAGGCCTACTAATGGCGCACCAGTTTTGCCTACTAATGGCGCATCATTGGTGCGCCATTAGTATCACACCACTAGTATTTATTACTAATGGCGCACCACTGGTGCGCCATTAGTATCTGGTATACTAATGGCGCACCAGCCAGTGCACCATTAGTATATAACACCATGCGCCATTAGTATGCCTCCCAGGGGCCATATTTAACCATGTGCTTTGGCACACTAATGGCGCACTGCGGATGGATGCGCCATTAGTATACTTGGCATACTAATGGCGCACTGTTTGGTGATGCGCCATTAGTATACTTTGGCATACTAATGGCGCACTCTGTAGTGATGCGCCATTAGTATGAATATTAGGTTTTATTTTTTTTACTTTTCTGATTTTTGCACAGGTTACAAAATATATTATTTGACAGAATATAGACAGTAGCACACAACAACAGCAGATTCATCAAATACAATTCATCATATTAGTCTCCGAATTCAAAAGACCGAACAAAGATAAAACATTACAAGTCTCGAGGCCGCGAGTACCGAGTTTGTCTTCACATTACAAGTCGATATCAATCATCTAAACTACCATCACATAGAAGAGAGATGCGGTCATCACGATGAGCATCATTGTGATGAAACTGGTCTTCATCCGGTTCCTCCAACGCTCCCTCCTCTCTCCCGCTAGATAGCGGGCGTATCTAGATTCTGCCTCCGCCCTAGTGGTGTACCCTTTGTAATTGTTACCGTTGAAATGGTGAACCTGTCTCCGACACTCCTCCCAGTCGTCGTAGACTCCAGGAACCTTACCCTTGTACACAACATACGACGGCATCTCTATGCACAAGCCAAACAACAGACAATACATACATAAGCAATATATAAGTATGCAACAAAAGGATCGGAAGAGAAAAGAAAGACATGACATTAATAGCACGATTCATGGTCCTACTAATAAATAGCATCAATTACATCTAAGTTGAACGACTGTCCAAACCAAAGAGACATACAAGTTCATTAAAGTTTAATTACAACATGAGCCAATCAATGTTTCAGAACTACACATAGCATCACTACTATCGACTCGACTCATGGGACCGGAGCGTGGATGAAGCCGCCGTCTGTCATGATGGTCATGAAATCGCGGGCGTTGTCAGCCTGCATTTGTAGCGTTTCGTCTATCTCCTTGTTGGACGGTTGATATCTGAGGTAGAACTGCCCCGAGGTATGATGGACATCTTGATGGATGATGTCCGCAAACTCCGACTGGATGCGAAAGAATTCTTGTCTGATGTCCGCGTCCTGGATTGCCGACAAGCTCGCGGCCAAATCTTTGAGATTATTTGGTAGCAGAAGGTGATGATGGTCCCTTATGATCGCCCACATGTGATGGAGGGCGTAGTAGGCATCCTTCTGACCGACAGGCGGCTGCTTGATGCAGCAGAACATCGTATTGTGGGCGAACACGTGCTTGTCATACTTACGAACTGCCCTGGTGAAGGTGCCTCCAGATTTGGCGTAGCCGGGGAGAACATCATCAAGAACCTTCTTGATATTTGTGTAGTCTATCTTGGAGTTATGGTTCGGGTCGAAATACGTGGCCATGGAATATTTCGGGCTTAAGAGGATGAGTGTGCAATGTGTGTCACTGCACAAAACACAGAATGTTAGAAAAAAAAAAGAACGATCGAAATCTAAGAAATCATATGTTACGGGGCGGTTAAGGGATGACTTACTCGGGAAAGTAAGCCACAAGGAAGTTATCCTTATCTGGGTTTGCCAGAATGACGTCTTCGAGGTGTGAACTCGCGACTTGGCGGTCCCCAGCGCTGCTCAAGAGCTTGGCACGCATGTAGAAGGGGTCGACGATCACAATGTCCGGGGTCTTGTCTCTAATGATCTGCATCTCCATACTCAGCGAAAACAGCCGAATGAAGGTGTAGTGCAGCGGATGAAGGTTAAACATAGCAAAGATGTCATCAAACCACAGGACGATCGTACCCCCGATGTCGCCATCCACAAAGCCCTTGCCCTCTGGCACCTTGGACACGAAAACCGGGTATGCCACATCATTCTCTCTGAGACGCCACTTCTCCAAAGAAAGAACACTGTCATGCAGACTCCGCATAGCACCAGTTGCAGCATTGAGCATATTTGTCGGTAGCATCGCCCTACCCGCCACATGCACCCTCCTCGAGATATCCTTAGGTGAAGGTGGCCCGTCCTGAGCATGGATCGTACTCGGTGCCGGCTGGCTCGCACCGGCGCCCTTTTTAGTCTGTCGTTTCCGGCCCTCCTTCTTGATCTGCTGTAATGGGACCGAGTTCTGCTCACAGACCGCCTTCTTGAGCGTGTTGGGGCTGATAATATTTGGCACCTTCGCTATATGAGGCTCGGTGCAGGAGGCAGCTGGAGGCGTCTCCGGAGAAGTGAACGCCAGACGACACCTGTTGCAATTGGGTTTCTCCGCCGTACCAGCTAGATCGCGGTCGTCTTGTTTGGGTTCTTGAGAAGGAGGCCCACAGAACTCGTCACCGTACCCATGTTCGACAAAGTACTTATCGACGTTGGTAAATGTACCATCGTCGTTGTCATCGTCGTCCGGATCCTGTGCCATATGCATGTCCGGATCCTGTGCCATAGGGATGTCCGGCACGTCCGGTAACGTTGCGGCGTTCTTGCCATGGCTTGGCACCGGCATGACTAGCAGTCTTGTCTGTGGGGTGGTGTCCCCCGCCCCCAAATGAATCTGGCTCTTCGGCCAAAGCAGGGGCCAGCTTACGTAGGCGCTGAGGGTCATCTCATCTTCTTCGTCGGCCCTAGCGGGTCGAATCGGAGGTAACAGCTCGTCGCAGCCTGGCAGCACCCGAACCACTTCAAACCTATACATTGTGGGTGGCATCGGATTACCGTGGAACACGGGGTTGCCCGGTTGAACGATTCTACCCTTAGCGACATCGACCAAGGGCATATGCAAAACCGGAGAATTTTTTAATAACACTAGGTTACCTCAACGGGGATATGCATGTCCCCAACAATAAGAACATCATATTTCTTCTTGACAGTAGGAAGAGGGAATTCAAAACCTCCAATAGTGATTGTTGAAATTTTTCCAATAGAATTGATACTTTGGACTTGAGGTTGTTTCCTAGGAAAGTGTACCGTATGCTCATTACCATTAACATGAAAAGTGACATTGCCTTTGGTGCAATCAATAACAGCCCCTACAGAATTCAAAAAGGGTCTTCCAAGAATAATAGACATACTATCGTCCTCGGGAATATCAAGCATAACAAAGTTTGTTAAAATAGTAACGTTTGCAACCACAACAGGCACATCCTCACAAATACCGACAGGTATAGCGGTTGATTTATCAACCATTTGCAAAGATATTTCAGTAGGTGTCAACTTATTCAAATCAAGTCTATGATATAAAGAGAGAGGCATAACACTAACACCGCCTCCAAGATCACATAAAGCGGTTTTAACATAGTTTCTTTTAATGGAGCATGGTATAGTTGGTACTCCTGGATCTCCAAGTTTCTTTGGTATTCCACCCTTAAAAGTATAATTAGCCAGCATAGTGGAACTTTAAGCTTCCGTTATCTTTCTCTTATTTGTAACAATATCCTTCATATATTTAGCATAAGGATTCATTTTAAGCATATCGGTCAAATGCATACGCAAAAAGATAGGTCTAATCATTTCAGCAAAGCGCTCAAAATACTCATCATCTTTTTTCGTGGATGGCTTAGGAGGAAAAGGCATGGGTTTCTGAACCCATCGTTCTCTTTCTTTACCGTGCTTCCTAGGAACAAAGTCTCTTATCATAATGTTGATTCTTTGATTATGGGTTTTCAAGATCAACAACAGGTTCAATCTCTACATCATTATCATTGCTAGGTTGAGCATCAATATGGACATCATCATTAACATTATCACTAGGTTCATATTCATTACTAGATTGTGTTGCAGCATCAGAGATAGAAATATCATTAGGATTCTCAGTTGTGTCTGCAACAGGTTCACTAGAAGCATGCAAAGTCCTATCATTTTTATTTTTATTCCTCTTAGAAGGACTAGGTGCATCAATGTTATTTCTCTGAGAATCCTGCTCAATTCTCTTAGGGTGGCCCTCAGGATACAAAGGTTCCTGAGTCACTTTACCTCCTCTAGTTGCAAATCTAACAGCAAAGTCATTATTCTTACTATTCAATTTATTGAGCAAATCATTCTGAGCTTTAAGTACTTGTTCTACTTGAGTGGTAACCATAGAAGCATGTTTACTAATGAGTTTAAGTTCACCTTTTAATCTAGACATATAATCACCCAAGTGTTCAAGCATATCAGCATTGTGTTTCAATTGTCTACCAACATAAGCATTAAAATCTTCTTGCTTAACCATAAAGTTATCAAATTCAACCAAACATTGGCTAGCAAACTTAGTAGGAGGGATTTCAGCTTTATCATATCTATAGAGAGATTTTACGCTTACTACTTGTGTCGGGTTATCGAGACCGTGTGTTTCTTCAATAGGTGATGAATTAAGACCATGTATTTCTTCAACAGGAGGTAAATTTTAAAACCTCTTCACGTTTTATACCTTTTTCTTTCATAGATTTCTTTGCCTCTTGCATATCTTCAGGACTGAGAAATAGAATACCCCTTTTCTTCTGAGTTGGCTTAGGAGTTGGTTCAGGAAGTGTCCAATTATTTTCATTAGTCAACATATTATTCAATAGCAATTCATCTTGATCAACAGTTCTTTCCCTGAAAACACAACCAGCACAACTATCCAGGTAATCTCTGGAAGCATTGGTTAGTCCATTATAAAAGATATCAAGTATTTCATTTTCCTTGAGAGGATGATGAGGCAAAGCATTAAGTAATTGGAGAAGCCTCCCCCAAGCTTGTGGGAGACTCTCTTCTTCAATTTGCACAAAATTATATATTTCCCTTAAACCAGCTTGTTTATTATGAGCAGGGAAATATTTAGCAGAGAAATAGTAACTCATATCCTATGGACTACGCAGACAACCAGGATCAAGAGAATTAAACCATATCTTAGCATCACCCTTTAATGAGAATGGAAATAATTTAAGGATATAATAGTAGCAAGTTTTCTCATCATTAGTGGACAAGGTAGCTATATCATTTAATTTAGTAAGATGTGCCACAACAGTTTCAGATTCATAGCCATAAAAAGGATCAGATTCAACCAAAGTAATTATATCATGATCAACAAAGAAATCATAATCCTTATCAGTACTAAAGATAGGTGAAGTAGCATAAGCAGGATCATATTTCATTCTAGCATTTAGAGATTTTTCTTTCAGCTTAGCTAATAGTTTCTTAAGATCAGTTCTATCACTGCAGGCAAGAAAGTCTCTAGTAGTTTCTTCATCCATAACATAACCTTCAGGCACAACAGGCAATTCATATCTAGGGGAGAATCTAGGGGAGAATCTTCATCATCACTTTCATCAATATTATCAGTTTCAATAATTTCATTATCTCTAGCCCTAGCAAGTTGTACATCAAGAAATTCACCTAGTGGCACAGTAGTATCAAGCATAGAAGTAGTTTCATCATAAGTATCATGTAAAGCAGAAGCGGCATCATCAATAACATGTGACAAGTTTACTCATAACAGAAGGTGAGTCAAGTGCAGAGCTAGATGGCAGTTCCTTACCTCCCCTCGTAGTTGAGGGATAGATCTTGGTTCTTTGATCTTTCAAGTTCTTCATAGTGATAAGCAGATATAAATCCCAAGTGACTTAAAGAATAAAGCTATGGTCCTCGGCAACGGCGCCAGAAAATGGTCTTGATAACCCACAAGTATAGGGGATCGCAACAGTTTTCGAGGGTAGAGTATTGAACCTGATTTTATTGATTCGACACAAGGGGAGCAAAAGAATATTCTCAAGTATTAGCAGCTGAGTTGTCAATTCAACCACACCTGGAAACTTAATATCTGCAGCAAAGTATTTAGTAGCAGAGTAATATGATAGTAGTGGTAACGGTAGCAAAAGTAATATTTTTGGTTTTATAGTGATTGTAACAGTAGCAACGGAAAAGTAAATAAGCGAACAACAATATATGGAAAGCTCGTAGGCATTGGATCGGTGATGGAGAATTATGTCAGATGCGATCGATCATGCAACAATTATAACATAGGGTGACACAGAACTAGCTCCAGTTCATCAATGTAATGTAGGCATGTATTCCGAATATAGTCATACGTGCTTATGGAAAAGAAATTGCATGAAATCTTTTGTCCTACCCTCCCGTGGCAGCGGGGTCCTATTGGAAACTAAGGGATATTAAGGTCTCCTTTTAATAGAGTACCGGACCAAAGCATTAACACATAGCGAATACATGAACTCCTCAAACTCCTCCTGGGAGTGGTCCCGATTATTGTCACTTCGGGGTTGCTGGATCATAACACATAGTAGGTGACTATAAACTTGCAAGATAGGATCAAGACCTCACATATATTCATGAAAACATAATAGGTTCAGATCTAAAATCATGGCACTTGGGCCCTAGTGACAAGCATTAAGCATAGCAAAGTCATAGCAACATCAATCTCAGAACATAGTGGATACTAGGGATCAAACCCTAAGAAAACTAACTCGATTACATGATAAATCTCATCCAACCCATCATCGTCCAGCAAGCCTATGATGGAATTATTCACGCACGACGGTGAGCATCATGAAATTGGTGATGGAGGAAGGTTGATGATGACGATGGCGACGGATTCCCCTCTCCGGAGCCCCGAACGGACTCAAGATCAGCCCTCCCGAGAGAGTTTAGGGCTTGGCGGCGGCTCCGTATCATAAAACGTGATGAATCCTTCTCTCTGATTTTTTTCTCCCCGAACACGAATATATGGAGTTGGAGTTGAGGTCGATGGAGCGTCAAGGGGCCCACGAGGTTGGGGCGCGCCCAGGGGGGTAGGCGCGCCCCCCACCCTCGTGGAGAGGGTGTGGGCCCCCTGACATGGATTCTTCTTCTAGTAGTTTTTATATATTCCAAAAATAATCTCCATTGATTGTCAGGTCATTCCGAGAACTTTTATTTCTGCACAAAAATAACACCATGGCAATTCTGCTGAAAACTGCGTTAGTCCGGGTTAGTTCTATTCAAATCATGAAAGTTAGAGTCCAAAACAAGGGCAAAAGTGTTTGGAAAAGTTGATACGATGGAGACGTATCACTCCACCATTTAATAAAAATATGTATCTAGTTTGTGACTTAGAGTCATCGTGATCATTGTCAAAGCTTGCGTCAACGTAACCGTTTACGACGAGCTCTTTGTCACCTCGATAAACAAGAAACATATCCTTAGTCCTTTGCAGGTATTTCAGGATGTTCTTGACAGCCATCCTGTGATCCACTCCTGGATTACTTTGGTACCTCCTGCTACCTCTTGAGCACAACGTTGGTTTTCCCTTGAAGAGGAAAGGGTTATGCAGTAAACTAGCATAAGTATTTCCCTCAGTTTTTGAGAACAAAGGTATCAATCCAGTAGGAGGCTACGCGTGAGTCCCTTGCACCTGCACAAAACAAATAAATCCTCGCAACCAACACGATGAGGGGTTGTCAATCCCTACACGGTCACTTACGAGAGTGAGATCTGATAGATATGATTAAATAATATTTTTGGTATTTTTATGATAAAGATGCACAGTAAAATAAAAGGCAATGAAAATAACTAAGTATTGGAAGATTAATATGATGAAGATAGACCCGGGGGCCATAGGTTTCACTACTGGCTTCTCTCAAGAGCATAAGTATTTTACGGTGGGTGAACGAATTACTGTTGAGCAATTGACAGAATATAACATAGTTATGAGAATATCTAGGTATGAGCATGTATATAGGCATCACGTCCAAGACAAGTAGACCGACTCCTGCTTGCATCTACTACTATTACTCCACACATTGACCGCTATCCAGCATGCATCTAGAGTATTAAGTTCATAAGAACAGAGTAATGCCTTAAGCAAGATGACATGATGTAGAGGGATAAATTCATGCAATATGATAAAAAACCATCTTGTTATCCTCAATGGCAACAATACAATACGTGTCTTGCCGCGCCTACTGTCACTGGGAAAGGACACCGCAAGATTGAACCCAAAGCTAAGCACTTCTTCCATTGCAAGAAAGATCAATATAGTAGGCCAAACCAAACTGATAATTCGAAGAGACTTGCCAAGATAACCAATCATACATAAAAGAATTCAGAGAAGATTCAAATATTGTTCATAGAAAAACTTGATCATAAACCCACAATTCGTCGGTCTCAACAAACACACCGCAAAAGAAGATTACATCGAATAGATCTCCACAAGAGAGGGGGAGAACTTTGTATTGAGATCCAAAAAGAGAGAAGAAGCCATCTAGCTAATAACTATGGACCCGTAGGTCTGAGGTAAACTACTCACACTTCATCGAAGAGGCTATGGTGTTGATATAGAAGCCCTCCGTGATAGATGCCCCCTCCGACAGAGCTCCGGAACAGGCCCCAAGATGGGATCTCGTGGATACAAAAAGTTACGGCGGTGGAATTAGGGTTTTGGCTCCGTATCTGCTCGTTTGGGGGTACGTAGGTATATATAGGAGGAAGAAGTACGTCGGTGGAGCAACAGGAGGCCCACGAGGGTGGAGGGCGC
>NC_057812.1:681143466-681202826 GCF_018294505.1 Triticum aestivum | reverse complement strand
CCCCCCTACCTCGTGCCTCCCTGTTGGTTGCTTGATGTAGGGTCCAAGTCTCCTGGATCATGTTCGGTGAGAAAATCACGTTCCCGAAGGTTTCATTCCATTTGGACTCCGTTTGATATTCCTTTTCTTCGAAACCCTAAAATAGGCAAAAAAACAGCAATTCTGGGTTGGGCCTCCGGTTAATAGGTTAGTCCCAAAAATAATATAAAAGTGTATAATAAAGCGCAATAATGTCCAAAACAGTAGATAATATAGCATGGAGCAATCAAAAATTATAGATACATTGGAGACGTATCACCTCCCTGCAAAACTAATAGCAAGGCACACATCAGGTCTGCTACACAGCATTGCATACATGATAGAACCTATGGCTGAAGCATAGGGAATGAATTTCATTTTCTCTCTATCTTCTGCAGTGGTCGGGCATTGAGTTTGACTAAACTTCACACCTTGCAACACAGGCAAGAACCCTTCTTTGCTTGATCAATTTTGAACTTCTTCAAAACTTTATGAAGGTATGTGCTTTGTGAAAGTCCAATTAAGCATCTTGATCTATCTATATATATCTTGATGCCCAATATATAAGCAGCTTCACCAAGGACTTTCATTTAAAAATTCTTATTCAAGTATCCTTTTATGCTATTCAGAAATTCAGTATCATTTCCGATCAACAATATGTCATCTACATATAATATCAGAAATGCTACAGAGCTCCCACTCACTTTCTTATAAATACAGGCTTCTCCAAAAGTCTGTATAAAACCATATGGTTTGATCACACTGTCAAAACGTATATTCCAACTCCGAGAGGCTTGCACCAGTCCATAAATGGATCGTTGGAGCTTGCACACTTTGTTAGCACCTTTTGGATCGACAAAACCTTCTGGTTGCATCATATACAACTCTTCCTTAAGATATCCATTAAGGAATGCAGTTTTGACATCCATTTGCCAAATTTCATAATCATAAAATGCGGCAATTGCTAACATGATTCGGACGGACTAAAGCATTGCTACGGGTGAGAAGGTCTCATCATAGTCAACTCCTTGAACTTGTCGAAAGCCTTTTGCAACAAGTCGAGCTTTGTAGACAATAATATTACTATTAGCGTCAGTCTTCTTCTTGAAGATCCATTTATTCTCTATGGCTTGCCGATCATCGGGAAAGTCAACCAAAGTAAACACTTTGTTCTCATACATGGATACCATCTCAGATTTCATGGCCTCAAGCCATTTTGCGGAATCTGGGCTCATCATCGCTTCCTCATAGTTCGTAGGTTCATCATGGTCAAGTAACATGACCTCCAGAACAGGATTACCATACCACTCTGGTGCGGATCTTACTCTGGTTGACCTATGAGGTTCGGTAGTAACTTGATCAGAAGCTTCATGATCATCATCATTAGCTTCCTCACTTACTGGTGTAGGAATCACTAGAACTGATTTCTGTGATGAACTACTTTCCAATAAAGGAGCAAGTACAGTTACCTCAGCAAGTTCTACTTTCCTCCCATTCACTTCTTTCGAGAGAAGCTCCTTCTCTAGAAAGGATCCATTCTTTGCAACGGAAGTCTTGCCTTCGGATCTGTGATAGAAGGTGTACCCAATAGTCTCCTTTGGGTATCCTATAAAGACACATTTCTCCGATTTGGGTTCGAGCTTATCAGGTTGAAGCTTCTTCACATAAGCATCGTAGCCCCAAACTTTAAGAAACGACAACTTCGGTTTCTTGGCAAACCACAATTCATAAGGTGTCGTCTCAACGGATTTAGATGGTGCCCTATTTAACGTGAATGCAGCCATCTCTAAAGCATAACCCCAAAATGATAGCGGTAAATCAGTGAGAGACATCATAGATCACACCATATCTCATAAAGTGCGGTTACGATGTTCGGACACACCATTACGTTGTGGTGTTCTAGGTGGCGTGAGTTGCGAAACTATTCCGCATTGTTTCAAATGAAGAACAAACTCATAACTCAAATATTCACCTCCATGATCAGATAGTAGAAACTTAATTTTTTTTGTTACGATGATTTTCCACTTCACTCTAAAATTCTTTGAACTTTTCAAATGTTTGAGACTTATGTTTCATCAAGTAGATATACGCATATTTGCTCAAATCATTTGTGAACGTAAGCAAATAATGATACCCGCCGCGAGCATCAACACTCATCGGACCGCATACATCAGTATGTATTATTTTCAATAAGTCTGGTGCTTGCTCCATTGTTCCGGGGAATGGAGTCTTAGTCATCTTGCCCATGAGGCATGGTTCGCAAGCATCAAGTGATTCATAATCAAGTAATTCCAAAAGTCCATCAGCATGGAGTTTCTTCATGCGCTTTACACCAATATGACCTAAACGGCAGTGCCACAAATAAGTTGCACTATCATTATTAAACTTATATCTTTTGGCTTCAATAATATGAACATGTTTATCACTATGATCAAGATTTAGTAAAAACACACAACTCATCAAGGGTGCATGACCATAAAAGATATTATTCATATAAATAGAACAACCATTATTCTCTGAATTAAATGAATAACCGTTTCGCATCAAACAAGATCCAGATATAATGTTCATGCTCAACGCTGGCACCAAATAACAATTATTTAGGTCTAAAACTAATCCTGAAGGTAGATGTAGAGGTAGCATGCCTACGGTGATCACATCAACTTTGGAACCATTTCCCACACGCATCGTCGCCTCATCCTTAGCCAATCTTCGCTTAATCCGTATCCCTTGTTTCGAGTTGCAAATATTAGCAACAGAACCAGTATCAAATACCCAGGCGCTACTGCAAGCATTAGTAAGTTACACATCAATAACATGTATATCAAATATAGTTTTCACTTTGCCATCCTTCTTCTCCGCCAAATCCTCGGGGCAGTTCCCCTTCCAGTGACCAGTCCCTTTGGAGTAGAAGTACTCAATCTCAGGCTTAGGTCCAGACTTGGGCTTCTTCATGTGAGCAGCAACTTGATTGTCGTTCTTCTTGAAGTTCCCCTTCTTCCCTTTACCCCTTTTCTTGAAACTAGTGGTCTTTTTGACCATCAACACTTGATGCTGCTTCTTGATTTCTACCTCCGCAGCCTTAAGCATTGCGAAGAGCTCGGGAATTATCTTATCCATCCTTTGCATATTATAGTTCATCATGAAGCTCTTGTAGCTTGGTGGCAGTGATTGAAGAACTTTGTCAATGACACTATCATCAGGAAGATTAACACCCAGCTGAGTCAAGTGGTTCTGGTACCCAAACATTCTGAGTATATGTTCACTGACAGAACTATTCCCTCCATTTTGCAGTTGTAGAACTTATTGGAAACTTCACATCTCTCAATCTGAGCATTTGCTTGAAATGTTAACTTAAACTCCTGGAACATCTCATATGCACCATGACGTTCAAAATGTCGTTGAAGTCCCAGTTCTAATCCGTAAAGCATGGCACACCGAACTATCAAGTAGTCATCAGCTTTGCTCTGCCAGGTGTTCATAACATCTGGTGTTGCTCCTGCAGCGGGTTTTCACCTAGCGGTGCTTCTAGGACGTAATTCTTCTGTGCAGCAATGAGGATAATCCTCAAGTTACGGACCAAATCCGTGTAGTTTCTACCATCATCATTCAACTTAGCTTTCTCTAGGAATGCCTTAAAATTCAACGGAACAACAGCACGGGCCATCTATTTACAACAACATAGACATGCAAAATACTATCAGGTACTAAGTTCATGATAAATTAAAGTTCAATCAATAAAATTACTTAAGAATTCCCACTTAGATAGACATCCCTCTAATCATCAAAGTGATCACCTGATCCATATCAAATAAACCATGTCCGATCATCACGTGAGATGGAGTAGTATTCAATGGTGAACATCACTATGTTGATCATATCTACTATATGATTCATGCTCGACCTTTCGGTCTCAGTGTTCCAAGGCCATATCTTCATATGCTAGGCTTGTCAAGTTTAACCCGAGTATTCTACGTGTGCAAAACTGGCTTGCACCCGTTGTATGTGAGCGTAGAGCTTCACACCCGATCATCACGTCATGTATCGGCACGACGAACTGTAGCAATGGTGCATACTCAGGGAGAACACTTATACCTTGGAATTTAGTGAGAGATCATCTTATAATGCTACCACCGAACAAAGCAAAATAATATGCATAAAGGATAAACATCACATGCAATCAATATAAGTGATATGATATGCCCATCATCATCTTGTGCCTTTGATCTCCATCTCTAAAGCACCGTCATGATCACCATCGTCACCGTCTTAACACCTTGATCTCCATCGAAGCATCGTTGTCGTCTCACCAACTATTGCTTCTACGACTATCTCTACCGCTTAGTGATAAAGTAAAGCAATTACATGGTGATTGCATTTCAAACAATAAAGCGACAACCATATGACTCCTACCAGTTGCCGATAACTCTGTTACAAAACATGATCATCTCATACAATAAAATTTAGCATCAGGTCTTGACCATATCACATCACAAAATGCCCTACAAAAACAAGTTAGACATCCTCAACTTTGTTGTTGCAAGTTTTACATGGTTGCTACGGGCTGAGCAAGAACCGTTCTTACCTACGCATAAAAAACCACAACGCAGTATAGTGATTGCTTTTTGATCTTCAAAAAAGAACCCAGTTCATTGAATCCGATTCAACTAAAGTTGGAGAAACCACAATGCAGTACGCGTAATGTCGGTCTGAGCCGCTTCATCCAACAATACCGCTAAATCAAGAATCAACTAGTGACGGCAAGCAATATGTATATACCCACGCCCACAACTCCTTTGTGTTCTACTCGTGCATATAACATCTACGCATAGACCTGGCTCGGATGCCACTGTTGGGGAACGCAGTAAGTTCAAAATTTTCCTACGCACACGCAAGATCTATCTAGGTGATGCATAGCAACGAGAGGGAAGAGTGTTGTCCATGTATCCTCGTAGACCGTAAGCGGAAGCATTATGACAACGCGGTTGATGTTGTCGTACGTCTTCACGATCTGACCGATCCTAGCAACAAAGGTACGGCACCTCCGCGATCTGCACACGTTCAGCTCGGTGACGTCCCGCGAACTCTAGATCCAGCTGAGTGTCGAGGGAGAGTTTCGTCAGCACGACGGTGTGATGACGGTGATGATGAAGCTACCGGCGCAGGGCTTCGCTTAAGCACTGCAACAATATGACCAAGGTGGAAATCTGTGGAGGGGGCACCGCACACGGCTAAACAATCAACTTGTGTCTCTATGAGGTGCCCCCTCCCTCGTATTTAAAGGAGTGGAGGAGGGGGAGGGCCGGCCCCTCTATGGCATGCCCAAGGGGAGTCCTACTCCCACCGGGAGTAGGATTCCCCCCTTCCCTAGTTGGATTAGGAGAGGAAGGAAGGGGGAGAGAGGGGGGAGGAAAGGGGGGCGGCCCCCCACCCAATTCGGATTGGGCTTGGGGGGGCTCCTAGGCTCCCTTCTCCTCTCTCCCACTATGGCCCAATAAGGCCGATATACTTCACGGCGGTTCCGGTAACCTCCCGGTACTCCGGTATATGCCCGAACTCACCCGGAACCATCCCGATGTCCAGACATAGGCTTCCAATACATCGATCTCTATGTCTCGACCATTCCGAGACTCCTCGTCATGTCTGTGATCTCATCCGAGACTCCAAATTAACAACCTTCGGTACATCAAAACACATAAACTCATATTACCGATCGTCATCGAACGTTAAGTGTGCGGACCCTACGGGTTCGAGAACTATCTAGACATGAACGAGACTCATCTTCAGTCAATAACCAATAGCGGAACCTGGATGCTCATATTGGTTCCTACATATTCTACAAAGATCTTTATTGGTCAAACCGCATAACAACATACGTTCTTCCCTTTGTCATCAGTATGTTACTTGCCCGAGATTCGATCGTCGGTATCTCAATACCTAGTTCAATCTCGTTACCAGCAAGTCTCTTTACTCGTTCCGTAATACTACATCCTGTAACTAACTCATTAGTTACATTGCTTGCAAGGCTTATAGTGATGTGCATTACCGAGAGGGCCCAGAGATACCTCTCCGATACACGGAGTGACAAATCCAAATCTCGTTCTATGCCAACTCAACAAACACCATCGGAGACACCTGTAGAGCATCTTTATAGTTACCCAGTTACGTTTTGACGTTTGATAGCACACTAAGTGTTCCTCCGGTATTCGGGAGTTGCATAATCTCATAGTCATAGGAACATGTATAAGTTATGGAGAAAGCAATAGCAGTAAACTAAACGATCAAAGTACTAAGCTAACGAATGGGTCAAGTCAATCACATCATTCTCTAACGATGTGATCCCATTAATTAAATGACAACTCATGTCTATGGTTAGGAAACAGAACCATCTTTGATTAACGAGCTAGTCAAGTAGAGGCATACTAGTGACACTTTGTTTGTCTATGTATTCACACATGTACTAAGTTTCCGGTTAATACAATTCTAGCATGAATAATAAACATTTATCATTATATAAGGAAATATTAAATAACAACTTTATTATTGCCTCTAGGGAATATTTCCTTCATTCACATCATCCTAAAACTCTACAATATCACATGATGCTTGGTGGAAATAATATGTTAAAATAGTCAGTTTGGAAATCACCACACTTCGAATGGAACAAAAGAATTATTGTTAGATAAGCCTAAATTTATTCTATTTTTGGCAGATAACAGAGAATTGGGAAATGTATAGTGCTTGGTAGATGGAGTTTGATAGCAAACAAGTACGTGCTGCTCTTAATACTTAAACAACAGTACAGACAACGTCATAGGAAATCAGTTATGCAAAAAACAAAATGGCCAGATCTATATAGCATGTTCGGAGTTTCATTCTTGTTAATTGCGGACGCATAGAAGGTTGTAGAACACAATCTCTTAGAATTAGATTTACTTTCAAGTGTCTTGTTGTCGTCAATTATCACAAATACATACTATGTAAAAAACCTAGCTAGATCCAAATCTCCAGGACACAAGGTACCAACAAAACAAGACTGACCCAAAATTTATTTGGAACCTAGCTAGACCTGAGAATCTACCAGACAAGAAGAAACCAACAATCTCTTTACAAAAACCTAGCCAGTACTTGACTCCTCTCCTCAAACGGTAAGGGAGCGAGGACACCAAATGGTATAGGAACATAACAGGAGAAGAAGCTCAGCAAGCTAGAATGTGGCCGGTGTGGTCGCTGGAACAAGAGGCGGCAGAGCGAGCACAGTTGATGCGAAGACCAACTTTGGGAAAGAGGGGGCCATCTTCTTCCTCCCCGTGGCCTCCATGTCCTCCTCTTCTTCATCCCCCATGACCTATTCTCCTTCCTCCCCCACGACCTACTCTCTAGGGTTATCTGTGCGGGCACAAGTGGGGGCGTAGACCAGCAGCTAGGGCGGTGAATCAGTAGAGTGGGGCGATGTTAGATCCTAAAGGGGATCGACAAGTTTACTCACTGGATTGAACTGAAACACAGATCATGATAAGCTCCAATGTGGAGACCCTTCTATAAACTGAAGCTAGGGTTTCTTGGTTTAGTATACATAGTGAATGCCTCAAACGGGACGCGCACTGGTTTACATAACCACGCGAGTTGCAGGAACTAAAAGACGACCACTACAAAAAAGACACATCCGTGACATTTTGGGCCGAACGATTTTTTTTCTGTCATACATATGACACTTCTATGACGATAATTGTGACAAAACCCGGTATCATCATAGATGTGGTGGGCTCCTACTTCTATGACAAAAAATCATGACAGAAAATGGGCTTTTCGTCCTGGGCGGGCCGGAGAAGCAGCTGCATGACATTCTTTGGGCCGTCCATGACGGAAAAAACCATGGTCGAAGCGAGGGGGGGGGATTTCGGGGAGTTCCCGGTTACGGTGGGAGGTCGGGGGCCGAGCGATGCGCGTTTCTCTCATACACGTACGCGCGTGTGTGCGAGGCGTTGGCTCTAACTGAACCCGAGCGAGGCGTTGGGCTCTAACTGAACCCGAGCGATTAATTGCACTGCAGGCTACACGTTACTGAACCCGAGAGATCGATCGATGGATGTTAACTAAACCCGATCGAGTGATTCCTTCACGACTGCTGCTAACTGAAGCCGATCGATAGCCGGTGGAGTAGCGCGCGGTGGAGGTTGGATGAACAGGAGCCCGTGGAGGCTGGAGGAGGTCGACGGTAGCCCGTGGAGGCTGGAGGAGGTCGACGGTAGCCCGTGGAGGCTGGAGGAGGTCGACGGTGGAGATGAACAGTATCCCATGGAATCCCGTTTTACGGTACGCCACACCCCTCCCAATGAACAGGACCCCCGTTTCGACCGTAGCGCTCCAACACAAGTCCGTTTCGTCCATTTTGCGGTACGCCACACCCCTCCCGATCAACAGGACCCCCATTTCAAACGTAGGAGGTCCGTTTCATCCATTTTGTGGTACGCCAGACCCCTCCCAATGAACAGGATCCGTTTCGAACGTGGCCGATCGAACACAAGGCCGTTTCCTCCGTTTTGCGGTACGCCAGGCCTCGTTTCCATCGCATGTTCCGTCCAAACCCTCCCGATGAACACGACCACGCATTCTGTTCTGACCCAGTCAGTTGGCTCCCACCCGTTCTGTTGCCTCCCGATGAACACGACTGATATGTCCATTTTGTATCATGCTTTTATATCAATATTTATTGCATTATGGGCTGTTATTACACATTATGTCACAATACTTATGCCTATTCTCTCTTATTTTACAAGGTTTACATAAAGAAGGAGAATGCCGGCAGCTAGAATTCTGGCTGGAAAAGGAGCAAATATTAGAGACCTATTATGCACAGCTCCAAAAGTCCTGAAACTTCACGGATGATGTTTTCCGAATATATAAAAAACATTAAGCACAAGAACTTCACCAGGGGGGCCACAACCTGCCCACGAGGGTGGGGCGCGCCCCCTACCTCGTAGGCCCCCTGGTGACCCTCCGGTGACCATCTTCTGCTATATGGACTCTTTCGATGGGAAAAAATCATAAGCCATCTTCCCAGACGAAACTCCGCCGCCACGAGGCGGAACCTTGGCGGAGCCAATCTAGGGTTCTGGCGGGGCTGTTCTGCCGGGGAAACTTCCCTCCCGGAGGAGGAAATCATCCCCATCGTCATCACCAACGCTCCTCTCAACGGGAGAGGGCAATCTCCATCAACATCTTCATCAGCACCATCTCATCTCAAAACCCTAGTTCATCTCTTGTCTCCAACTCTTGTCTCCAAGTCCGGGATTAGTGCTAGTAGGTTGCTAGTAGTGTTAATTACTCCTTGTAGTTGATGCTAGTTGACTTAATTGGTGGAAGATCATAGGTTCAGATCCTATATGCACATTAATACCCCTCTGCTTATGAACATGTTTAAGCTTTGTGAGTAGTTACTTTTGTTCCTGAGGACATGGGAGAAGTCTTGCTATTAGTAGTCACGTGAATTTGGTATTCGTTCGATATTTTGATGAGATGTATGTTGTCTCCCCTCTAGTGGTGTTATGTGAACGTTGACTACATGACACTTCACCATTGTTTGGGCCTAGGGGAAGGCATTGGGAAGTAATAAGTAGATGATGGGTTGCTAGAGTGACAAAAGCTTAAACCCTAGTTTATGCGTTGCTTCGTAAGGGGCTGATTTGGATCCATATGGTTAGGTTTACCTAAATACTTTTGTTGTATTTGCGGATGCTTGCAATAGAGGTTAATCATAAGTGGGATGTTTGTCCAAGTAAGGATAGCATCCAAGCACCGGTCCACACACATACCAAATTATCAAAGTACCGAACGCGAATCATATGAACGTGATGAAAACTAGCTTGACGATATTCCCATGTGTCCTCGGGAGCGCTTTACATCATATAAGAGTTTGTCCAGGCTTGTCCTTTGCTACAAAAAGGATTGGGCCACCCTACTGGACTTTATTTACTTTTGTTACTTATTGCTCGTTACAAATTATCCTATCACAAAACTATCTGTTACCATTTATTCCAGCAAGGTATTCTCTGCAAGTACTGAAATAAGTGCTAACACATAGTTTTGTGATAAGATAATTTGTAACGAGCAACAAGTAACAAAAGTAAATAAGTGCAGCAAGGTGGCCCAATCCTTTTTGTAACAAAGGACAAGCCTGGACAAACTCTTATATGATGTAAAGCGCTCCCGAGGACACATGGGAATATCGTCAAGCTAGTTTTCATCACGCTCATATGATTCGCGTTTGGTACTTTGATAATTTGGTATGTGGGTGGACCGGTGCTTGGGTGCTTCCCTTACTAGGACAAGCATCCCATTTATGATTAACCTCTATTGCAAGCATCCGCAAATAAAACAAAAGTATTAAGGTAAACCTAACCATAGCATGAAACATATGGATCCAAATCAGCCCCTTATGAAGCAACACATAAACTAGGGTTTAAGCTTCTGTCACTCTAGCAACCCATCATCTACTTATTACTTCCCAATGCCTTCCTCTAGGCCCAAACAATGGTGAAGTGTCATGTAGTCGACGTTCACTTAACACCACTAGAGGAAAGACAACATACATCTCATCAAAATATCGAACGAATACCAAATTCACATGACTACTAATACCAAGACTTCTCCCATGTCCTCAGGAACAAAAGTAACTACTCACAAAGCATAAACATGTTCATAATCAAAGGAGTGTTAATGTGCATATATGATCTGAACATATGATCTTCCACCAATTAAACCAACTAGCATCAACTACAAGGAGCAATTAAGACTACTAGCAACCTAATAGCACCAATCTCGGACTTGGAGACAAGAATTGGACACAAGAGATGAACTAGGTTTTGAGATGAGATGGTGCTGATGAAGATGTTGATGGAGATTTCCCTCTCCCGATGATAGGAGCGTTGGTCATGACGATGGCGATGATTTCCCCCTTAGGGAGGGAAGTTTCCCTGGCAGAATAGCCCCGCCAGAACCCTAGATTGGCTCCACCAAGGTTCCGCCTCGTGGCGGCGGAGTTTCGTCCAAGAAGATGGCTTATGATTTTTCCCATCGAAAGAGTCCATATAGCAGAAGATGGTCACCGGAGGGCCACCAGGGGGCCCACGAGGTAGGGGGCGCGCCCCCCACCCTCGTGGGCAGGGTGTGGCCCCCTAGTGAAGTTCTTGCGCTCAATGTTTTTTATATATTTGGAAAACATCATCTGTAAAGTTTCAGGACTTTTGGAGCTGTGCAGAATAGGTCTCTAATATTTGCTCCTTTTCTAGCCAGAATCCCAGCTGCCGGCATTCTCCCTCTTTATGTAAACCTTGTAAAATAAGAGAGAATAGGCATAAGTATTGTGACATAATGTGTAATAACATCCCATAATGCAATAAATATTGATATAAAAGCATGATGCAAAATGGACGTATAAACTCCCCCAAGCTTAGACCTCGCTTGTCCTCAAGCGAAAAGCCGAAATCGAAAAATATGTCCACATGTTTAGAGATGAAGGTGTCGATAAAAATAAAATACGAACATGAGGGCATCATGATCATTCTTAGAGCAGCAACTTATATAATTCTTGTCATATGACATCTTATGCTAGAGTAATAATTCAATCACAATATCAAGTATGAATCGTAAACTTCATTGAAAACTAAAAAACTATAATCTCAATCACTGAGGCAATTGCAATTTATCATAACATAGGAAAGAGTCAATGTATAAGACCTTTTCAGCAAGTCCACATACTCAACTATCATATAATCTTTCACAATTGCTAACACTCACGCAATACTTATGGGTATGGAGTTTTAATCGGACACAGAGAAAGATAGGGGCTTATAGTTTTGCCTCCCAACGTTTTACCTCAAGGGTAATGTCAACAGTAATAGTTCATGAAAATTCACATCCAATTAGCCATATATACCGGGATCTTTCCAACATATTGTCCTTGCCAAAGGATAAAATGTAAAAAGGAAGGGTGAGGATCACCATGACTCTTTTGCAGTGTAGGAGATAAAAGTAAAAGATAGGCCCTTCGTAGAGGGAAGCAGAGGTTGTCATGCGCTTTTATGGTTGGACGCACAAAATCCTGATGTGAAAGAACATCACTTTATATTGCCACTTGTGATATGGACCTTTATTACGCAGTCCGTCGCTTTTATTACATCCATATCACACAATCATATAAAGCTTATTCCTTCCACACCAATCAATCATACATATTTAGAGAGCAATTTTTATTGCTTACACCGATGACAACTTACTTGATGGATCTTACTCAATCAGTAGGTAGGTATGGTGGACTCTCATGGCAAAACTGGTTTAAGGGTGTTTGGAGGCACAAGTAGTATCTCTACTTGGTGCAGTGAATTTGGCTAGCATGAGGGAGAAAGGCAAGCTCAACATGTTGGAGGATCCAAGACAATATAATTTATCTCAGATGTAAGAAAACATAACCCATTATGTTGTCTTCCTTGTCCAATGTCAACTCTTCAGCATGTCATATTTTAATGAGTGCTCACAATCATAAAAGGTGTCCAAGATAATATATTTATATGTGAAGACCTCTCTTTCTTTATTACTTCATATTAATTGCAACGATGACCAAAACTATGTTTGTCAACTCTCAACAACTTTTATTCAACGTACTCTTTCTATGTGAGCTCATTACTCTTTCTTTTTATTTCTTTGTTTCTTTTGTCACATGATATCTTTGTTTCTTTTTATTTCTTTCTCTTTTCTTTTATTCACTAAGATCATGGCAAAATAATCAAGCCCTTGACTCAACACTAATCTTTATTATATAGCTCACGGACTCGATTACATAGAAGGATAATAAAGCAAAACTCACAACTAGATCATACTAAGTACTTTTATTCTACTAGATCAAGATATTACCAAAAGGATCGAACTAAGAAAAATGGTAAAGATAAAAGTGATGGTGATACGATACCGGGGCACTCCCCCAAGCTTGGTAGTTGCCAAGTGGAGTGCCCATACCTGATACTCAATTCTTCTTTGTTGGAGGAGACAGTGGTGATTTTGTTGATGGTGTAGGCTTGTCGTCCTTCTTCCAAGGCATAGGCTCACCATCATAGAAGGATGACCGAGTCTCCGGGATCCTCAAATCTGCAGCCAAACTCATCCTTTTAAATCTATATTCATACTCATAGTTTTGGTTTTACAGGTCATAGATCTGAGCTTGAAGGTGCTCGATTTTCTCGTGAAGCTCGAAGATGGTCTCCCCGATGTTGTCGGCATCTAGCTTGTGTTTGTTGGTGAACTCTGCGATCATCATGTAGTTGGAGTTGAGTCCACGCTCCACCATGCCCTGACACTTGAAAACTTGTTGCTCCATTGCTTCGAGCCTCGTCTCCACGCTTCCGTTCCCCTTCGGTCCCTCAGCATCACGGATGTGCAGCAACCCATCACGCATCTCAATGGTTTGAGGGTGTCGCTGAACCTCCGCAAGGTAAGGGTTGATGAACTTCTCGAAGAACTTTTCCTTGGGGGCACTTGGAGACGTCATGATAAGCTAGATCTGTCAGAAAAACAGCTCGAAACAAAGACATGATATTTTTGCGTGATATGGGAGTCAAAACCCCCGGGAGATTATATAATGAATTTTTACCGACCAAAATACGTGTCCTGTAAGAAAACGGAGTCCGGAGAGCACACGAGGTGCCCACGAGGTAGGGGGAGCGCCCTCCACCCTTGTGGAGCCCTCATGTCCTTTCCAGACTGCTGCTTATTTTTCTATTTTTCTAAATATTCCAAGATGGAGAATTATTGCCTTAAAAATTGTTTTGGAGTCGGTTTACTTACCGTACCACATACCTATTCCTTTTCGGAGTTTGAAACATTCTGGAAAGTGTCCCTTATGTATTCCTCCAGGGTTACGGTTTCAATAACATTGGTTTCAACATTTATGGGATTACCTGAGATATAATGTTTGATTCTTTCACCACTTACCACCTTTGGATTTGTGCCTTCGAAGTTGTTGATTTTTATGGCACTGGAACGGTAGATCTCTTCGATAACGTAAGGACCTTCCCATTTAGAGAGAAGTTTTCCTGCAAAAAATCTTAAACGAGAGTTGTATAGCAATACATAATCACCTACATTAAACTCACGCTTTTGTATTCTTTTATCATGCCACCTTTTAACTTTTTCTTTAAACAACTTGGCATTTTCGTAGGCTTGGGTTCTCCATTCATCAAGTGAGTTAATATCAAATAACCTCTTCTCACCGGCAAGTTTAAAATCATAATTTAGTTCTTTAATAGCCCAGTAAGCCTTATGTTCTAGTTTGAGAGGTAAGTGACATGCTTTTCCATAGACCATTTTATACGGAGACATACCCATAGGATTTTTATATGCAGTTCTATAGGCCCATAATGCATCATCAAGTTTCTTGGACCAATTCTTTCTGGACCTATTAACAGTCTTTTGCAAAATTAATTTGAGTTCTCTATTACTCAATTCTACTTGACCACTAGACTGAGGGTGATAAGGAGATGCAATTCTATGATTAACATCATATTTAGCAAGCATTTTATGGAAATCACCATGAATAAAATGTGAGCCACCATCAGTCATTAAATATCTAGGGACTCCAAACCTTGGAAAAATAACTTCTTTAAGCATTTTAATAGAAGTGTTATGATCAGCACTACTAGTTGGAATAGCTTCTACCCACTTAGTAACGTAACCAACAGCAACTAAAATATGTGTATAACCATTAGAGGCAGGAAAAGGTCCCATATAGTCAAAGCCCCAAACATCAAATAGTTCAATAACAAGTGAATAATTGATAGGCATTTCTTGACGTCTACTAATATTACCAATTCTTTGACATTCATCACAAGATAAGACAAACTTACAGGCATCCTTGAAGAGTGTAGGCCAATAAAAACCAGATTGCAACACCTTATGTGCAGTTCTATCTCCATCATGGTGTCCTCCATAAGCTTCGGAGTGACACTTGCGTAGGATCTATTCCTGTTCATGCTCAGGTACACAACGTCTAATAACACCATCTACTCCTTCCTTATAAAGATGTGGGTCATCCCAAAAGTAATGCCTCAAATCATAAAAGAACTTTTTCTTTTGCTGGTATGTGAAACTAGGTGGTATAAACTTAGCAACAATGTAATTAGCATAATCAGCATACCATGGAGCAGTATGAGAAGCATTTATGACATTTAATTGCTCATCAGGAAAGCTATCATCAATAGTTAGTGGGTCATCAAGCACATTTTCTAACCTAGACAAGTTGTCTACAACGTGGTTCTCGGCTCCTTTTCTATCAACAATATGTAAATCAAATTCTTGAAGAAAGAGAACCCATCTAATAAGTTTAGGTTTAGCATCTTTCTTTTCCATAAGATATTTAATAGCAGCATGATCAGTGTGAATAGTTACGTTCGAATCAACAATATAAGGTCTAAACTTATCGCAGGCAAATACAACTGCTAAGAATTCTTTTTTAGTAGTAGCATAATTTCTTTGAGCATTGTCTAGAGTTTTACTAGCATATTGAATAACGTTTAGTTTCTTATCAACTCTTTGTCCTAGAACAGCACCCACAGCATAATCACTAGCATCACACATAATTTCAAAGGGTAAATTCCAATCAGGTGGCTGAACAATAGGTGCAGAGATCAATGCTTTCTTAAGTATTTCAAATGCTTCTACACGATCAATACCTCTTTCAGAAACTTTATGCCCCAAGACAATACCTTCATTAACCATAAAGTGACACTTTTCCCAATTCAAGACAAGATTAGTTTCTTCACATCTCTGCAAAACTCGATCAAGGTTGCTCAAGTAATCATCAAAAGAAGATCCATAGACGGAAAAGTCGTCCATGAAAACCTCACAAATCTTTTAACAAAAGTCAGAGAATATATCCGTCATGCATCTTTGAAAGGTAGCGGGCGCATTTCATAAACCAAAAGGCATATGTCTATAAGCAAAAGTACCAAAAGGGCATGTAAAAGTAGTCTTTGATTGATCTTTGGCTGACACAGGTATTTGAGAGACACCAGAATAACCATCTAGAAAGCAAAAATGTGTATGTTTGGACAACTTTTCTAGCATTTGATCGATAAAAGGTAAGGGGTAATGATCTTTTTAGTAGCCTTATTTAATTTGCGGAAATCAATTACCATCCTATAACCAGTAATAATTCTTTGAGGAATCAATCCATATTTGTCATTAGGAACAACAGTAATACCTCCCTTCTTAGGGACACAATGTACAGGGCTTACCCACTGACAATCAGCAATGGGGTAAATTATACCTGCCTCAAGGAGCTTTAGTATCTCCTTTCTTACCACCTCTTTCATTTTAGGATTCAGTCGGCATTGATGATCACGAACTGGTTTAGCATCCTCTTCCAAATTAATTTTATGTTGACATAGAGTGGGACTAATGCCCTTAAGATCGTCAAGAGTATACCCAATAGCAGCACGGTGCTTCTTCAGAGTTTTTAATAATCTCTCTTCTTCATGTTCTGAAAGGTTAGCACTAATAATAATAGGATATGTCTTTTTCTCATCAAGATAAGCATATTTAAGAGTATTCGGTAAAGGTTTAAGCTCAAACACGGGATCACCCTTGGGTGGAGGAGGATCTCCTAGGATTTCAACAGGTAAATTGTGTTTCAGAATAGGTTCTTGTTTAAAGAATACTTCATCTAATTCTCTTCTTTCATTCATAAACATATCATTTTCATGGTCTAGAAAATATTGTTCTAAAGGATCACTAGGAGGTACGGCAATTGAAGCAAGACCAATAATTTCATCTTTACTAGGTAATTCTTCTTCACGGTATTGTCTACTAAATTTAGAAAAATTAAATTCATGATTCATATCATCTAAACCGATAGTAAGAACATCTCTTTTGCAATCTATGGTAGCATTAACAGTATTTAAGAAGGGTCTACCAAATATAATGGGACAGAAGCTATCTTGTGGGGAACCAAGAACAAGAAAATCAGTAGGATATTTAGTTTTCCCACACAATACTTCAACATATCTAACAATTCCCATTGGTGAAATAGTATCTCTATTAGCAAGTTTAATTGTGACATCAATATCTTCTAACTCAACAGGTGCAATGTCATGCATAATTTCTTTGTATAAGTCAATAGGTATTGCACTAGCACTAGCACCCATATCACATAAGCCATGATAACAATGATCTCCTATTTTAACAGAAATAACAGGCATATCTACCACAGGTCTAGGTTTATCTGTATCATGGGGTTTAGCAATTCTAGCAGTTTCATCACAGAAATAAACAACATGCCCGTCTATATTATCAGACAAGAGATCTTTAACAATAGCAATATTAGGTTCAACTTTAACTTGCTCAGGAGGTGTATATGTTTTAATATTGCTTTTACGAACCACAGTTGAAGCTTTAGCATGATCCTTGATCCTAACAGGGAAAGGCGGTTTCTCAACATAAGTAGTAGGAATAATAGGATTATTATAAGTAATAGTATTTTCTTCAACTTTAATAGGTGCAACTACTTTTACTTCTATGGGAGGATGATATTTAAACCACTTCTCCTTGGGGAGATCAACATAAGCAGCAAAAGATTCACAGAAAGAAGCTACTATCTCAGAGTCAAGTCCATATTTAGTGCTAAATTTACGGAAAATATCGGTATCCATAAAAGATTTACCACAATCAAAACTAGGTGTCATACCTGACTCCTCACCATTGTCGAGGTCCCAATCTTCGGAGTTGCGTTTAATTCTTTCCAATAAATCCCATTTAAATTCAATAGTCTTCATCATAAAATAGCCAGCACAAGAAGTATCAAGCATGGTGCGATTGTTACCAAAAAGCCGAGCATAAAATTTTTGAATAATCATTTCTCTTGAGAGCTCATGATTGGGGCATGAATATAAGATTGATTCAAGCCTCCCCCAAGCTTGAGCGATTCTTTCTCCTTCGCGAGGCCAAAAATTATATATATAATTGCGATCATGATGAACAAGATGCATAGGATAAAACTTTTGATGAAATTCCAATTTCAATCATTTGTAATTCCAATACTCCATGTCATCACATAGCCTGTACCATGTCGATGGATCTCCACTCAAAGATAAAGGAAGACCTTCTTCTTAAAAACATCTCCGGGTACTCCTGCAAGCTTAAATAATCCACAAACTTCATCCACATATATTAGATGCTCATCAGTATGTTTTGTTCCATCTCCCAAAAAAGGATTAGCTGGCAGTTTTTCTACCATACCCAAAGGAATTTCAAAGCAAGCATTTTCATTTTTAGTAGGTTCAGTAGGCTGAGGAGCAACTCTTTGCTGTACTGGTCGGGGTGAAGATACCCCGAACAAGCCCCTCAGAGGATTACTTTCCATAGTAACAAGTGACAGTAAATTTGAGCACACCATATAAAATTTTCCTTACCAAATTCCACCTACCAAAGGTGTTTCACTTCCCGGCAATGGCGCCAGAAAAGAGTCTTGATGACCCACAAGTATAGGGGATCTATCGTAGTCCTTTCGATAAGTAAGAGTGTCGAACCCAACGAGGAGCAGAACAAAATGATCAGCGGTTTCCAGCAAGGTATTCTCTGCAATTACTGAAATAAGTGGTAACAAATAGTTTTGTGATAAGATAATTTGGAACGAGCAACAAGTAACAAAAGTAAATAAAGTGCAGCAAGGTGGCCCAATCCTTTTTGTAACAAAGGACAAGCCTGGACAAACTCTTATATGATGTAAAGCGCTCCCGAGGACACATGGAAATATCGTCAACCTAGTTTTCATCACGCTCATATGATTCGCGTTCGGTACTTTGATAATTTGGTATGTGGGTGGACCGGTGCTTGGTTGCTGCCCTTACTTGGACAAACATCCCACTTATGATTAACCTCTATTGCAAGCATCCACAAATATAAAAAAATATTAAGGTAAACCTAACCATGGCAAGAAACATCTGGATCAAAATCAGCCCCTTACGAAGCAACGCATAAACTAGGGTTTAAGCTTCTGTCACTCTAGCAACCCATCATCTACTTATTACTTCCCAATGCCTTCCTCTAGGCCCAAACAATGGTGAAGTGTCATGTAGTCGACGTTCACATAACACCGCTAGAGGAAAGACAACATACATCTCATCAAAATATCGAACGAATACCAAATTCACATGACTACAAATAGCAAGACTTCTCCCATGTCCTCAGGAACAAAAGTAACTACTCATAAAGCATAAACATGTTCATAATCAGAGGGGTATTAATGTGCATATAGAATCTGAACATATGATCTTCCACCAATTAAACCAACTAGCATCAACTACAAGGAGTAATTAACACTACTAGCAACCTACTAGCACCATTCCCGGACTTGGAGACAAGAATTGGATACAAGAGATGAACTAGGGTTTTGAGATGAGATGGTGCTGATGAAGATGCTATTGGAGATTGCCCTCTCCCGATGAGAGGAGCGTTGGTGATGACGATGGCGATGATTTCCTCCTCTAGGAGGGAAGTTTCCCTGGCAGAACATCCCCTGCTAGAACCCTAGATTGGCTCCGCCAAGGTTCCGCCTCGTGGCGGCGGAGTTTCCTTCGAGAAGATGGCTTATGATTTTTCCCAATCGAAATAGTCCATATAGAAAAAGATGGTCACTGGAGGGCCACTAGGGGGCCCACGAGGTAGGGGCGCGCCCCACCCTCGTGGGCACGGTGTGGCCCCCCTGGTGAAGTTCTTGCGCTCAATATTTTTTATATATTTGGAAAACATCATCCATGAAGTTTTAGGACTTTTGGAGCTGTGCAGAATAGGTCTGTAATATTTGCGCATTTTCCAGCCAGAATCCCAGCTGCCAGCATTCTCCCTTTTTATGTAAATCTTGTAAAAATAAGAGAGAATAGGCATAAGTATTGTGACATAATGTGTAATAACAGCCCATAATGCAATAAATATTGATATAAAAGCATGATGCAAAATGGACGTATCATCAGCCTGCCACTATACTGGGTCCCAGCTAACAGGGGGGTATTCATTTTTTTGTGCGTAATAAGGATGCACTTCCTTGCGTGCGAAGATATAGCTGGTGGGTCTGAGCTATCAGCAGCGGTAACATTTTTTCGCGAAATACAGAGACCCTTTCGGTGGGTCCCTGATGTCAGGTGGAGGAATCATTATTTTGTGCGTAATAAGGAGGCATTTCCTTACGTGCGGCCGTGGACCCAGTTGTCGGCCTCTCCACGTACAGTCCACTTCAGATGCATGTCGGTCGTTGACCACGTTGACCAGGCCGCGCCGAGAGCACCAGGGCGGTGGACGACGGCGAGGCCTAGCACTACAAGAAATATGTCAACTTATGACCTTCTCTTAGCGACCCCAGCTGAATTGGTCGTAAATTCACGACCATTTCGCTTGGAAGGGCTCATACCCTGAAATTGCTTACACCAAGTGGTCACAAAGCAGACAAGAGGCGCCAATGACCTTATTTCTACCTGATTACGACCAATATAAATGGTCATGAGGTTGTGAACGTGGATGCATTGGTACTTATTGCTATGACTAGGCGCCACCTCATCAGTTTTGCCTATGTGTCATGTCCATGTGTCAATTTTTGCCCTAGGTTGTGAAGCAACCTATATTTCTGTCATTCCCAAAATTCCCAAAAAAATTGGGCATTCTTTACTATCCAAATGATTGCCTCATGACAATATTCAACTCCATTTGCCTGGTAAATCTTCCTCGGCAAATTTCCAAACTTTTGTTCAACTCGAACTGTTTTGAAGGAAGTACTGGCTAGGCATATATTAATGAGCTAAAAAATTTCCACATCTTCTATATTGACAAATCATTGCTCTCCACAAAATTTAAGCCCCATCTAACAATACATGTGAGTGTGGCTTCAGCATTCATATTTCTGTCCAGTGTGGTACGTTGCAAAGCAAGTGACACCTAGCCTCCTGCATTTGAGCTGCAAATTTTCCAAGATAGTGTCCTTAGTAACCGATCATCCTCAGCCAAAACTCACGCCCATTAGCCATGTACATTTTCCGTACCGCTAATCAAACACTTGGCTGCTAATTCATGTTTGAGCATCGATCGGTCTCCTCATGAGAATTTTATGTTGGAATTTTCTTCCTAGCACCTACCTGGGGAATGCCCATCCCAGTAGACATGCCTAGGTCGCCCAGAACACATGGCAATGCCACGGTCACGCGGTGACCACGCGGCGGGCAAGCGAGTCTACGCGCTCTAGAGTTGGAACCCTCGGCCACCGCCCAAACCTCGACGTATCACCACCAAACCATGTATTTATGCTTAAATAGATACTTATGTACCTAGAAATAATTTTTGGAAAAAATAAAGAGCAAACTATAAGGTAGTCGCAGTTCAAAATTGACGCGCTTCCTACTAAATCGGCGGAAATTTGTCTTTTTCACGAGAGGTGGATCAAAACTTTTTACACCCAACCATTTTGTCAATTGTGCATTAAATATATTCTAGTATTTTAGAAAATTGATTTGGTCCAATTTTGCAACAAATATATGGTAGGTCCTTCACAAAAAAACTCATTTTAGGCACTCGGAAAATGGAAAATGAATTTTCCTTGCAAAGAAAATGAAAACTCCCTTAGGAAACATTGTTTGGAATTCCAAGATGCACCCTTGTGCACAATATGAGATCATTTGAACAAACTATGCCATGAATGTGGCCATAAGATTGATCATTTGGCTTGAAAGAATTGATCTCCACACATGATAGCTCATTTCTAAGAACACCTTTTGAAAATAATTGTCGTATTACAAGTTTATTATTTTTTCTTGAAAATTGGTCACATATAATGACACAATGCGAAGGTTTCCCAATTTTTTGATTTTTTTGAAATTTTTATGCCCGTTTCAAAATGCGGTCAAAACGGCGGGCTTGACCGTTCCTAGCAAGTTGTTGAATCTTGGAATTTTTTTGGTGTTTCTCTGATTAAATAGATACTTTTGTACCTAGAAATTATTTTTTGAAAAAAATAAATAGCAAACCATGAGGTAGCCGCAGTTCAAATTTGACCCGCTTCTAGCTGAATCGGCGGAAATTTGTCTTTTTCATCACAGGTGGATCAAAACTTTTGACACCAAACCATTTGGTCAATTGTGCATTAAATATGACCCAGTATTTTATAAAAATTATTCGGTACAATTTTGCAATAATTATTTGGTAGGTCCTTCACAAAAAAAACCTCATTTGGTGCACTCAAAAAATGGAAAATGATTTTTTCGTCCAAAGAAAATGAAAACTTCCATAGGCAACATTGTTTGCCATTCCAATATGCACCCTTCTGCACAATATGAGATCATTTGAACAAACTATGCCATGAATGTGGCCATAAGATTGATCACTTGGCTTGAAAGTCATTGATCTCCACACGTGATAGCTCGTTTCTGAGAACACTTTTTTAAAATAATTGACGTATTACAAGTTTGTTATTTTTCCTGGGAACTTGGCCACATATAATGACACAATGCGAAGGTTTCCCAATTTTTTGATTTTTATTTGAATTTTTTATGCCCGTTTCAAAATGCGGTCAAAACGGCGGGAATGACCGTTCCTAGCTAGTGGTTGAATCTTGAAATCTTTTTGGCGTTTCTCTGATTAAATAGATACTTATGTACCTAGAAATGATTTTTGGAAAAAATAAATAGCAAACTACAAGGCAGCTATAGTTCAAATTTGACCCGTTTCCAGCTGAATCGGCGGAAATTTGTCTTTTTCACGAGAGGTGGATCAAAACTTTTTACACCCAAACATTTTGTCAATTGTGCATTAAATATGTCCTAGTATTTTAGAAAATTGATTTGGTCCAATTTTGCAACAATATTTGGCAGGTCCTTCACAAAAAAACCTCCTTTTGGGCACTCGAAAAATGGAAAATGGTTTTTTCGTCCAAAGAAAATGAAAACTTCCTTAGGCAACATTGTTTGCCATTCCAATATGCACCCTTGTGCACAATATGAGATCATTTGAACAACCAATGCCATGAATGTGGCGAGAAGATTGATCATTTGGCTTGAAAGCCATGAATCTTCACGCCTGATAGCTCATTTCTGAAAACACTTTTTTAAACGATTTTTCGTATTACAGGTTTATTGTTTTTCCTGGAAACTTGGTCACATATCATGACACAATGCGAAGGTTTTCCAATTTTTAGAATTTTTTTGAATTTTTTATGCGCGTTTCAAAATGCGGTCAAAACAGCGGGAATGACATGTTCCTAGCTAGTGGTTGAATCTTGGAAAACTTTTGATGTTTCTCTGGTTAAATAGATAGTTATGTACCTAGAAATGATTTTTGAAAAAAATAAAGAGGAAACTATGAGGCAGCTACAGTTCAAATTTGACCCACTTCCTGCTGAATCGGCAGAAATTTGTCTTTTTCACCAAAGGTGGATCAAGGATTTTGACACCGAACCATTGTGTCAATTGTGCATTAAACATGGCCTACTATTTTATAAAATTGATTTGGTCCATTTTTATAAAATTTATTTGGTTGTTCCTTTACAAAAAAACCTCATTTCGGGCACTCCAAAAATGGAAATGAATTTTCCGTGAAAAGAAAATGAAAATTCCCTTAGGCAACATTGTTTGCCATTCCAAGATGCACCCTTATGCACAATATGAGATCATTTTAACAAACTATGTCATGAATGTGGCCATAAGATTGATCATTTGGCTTGATAGACATTGATCTCCACACATGATAGCTCGTTTCTGGGAACACTTTTTTAAAATAATTGTCGTATTACAAGTTTGTTATTTTTACTGGAAGCTTGGTCATATATAATGACACAATGCGAAGGTTTTCGAATTTTTTGATTTTTTTTGAAATTTTTATGCCCGTCTCAAAATGGGGTCAAAACAGCGGGCATGACCGTTCCTACATAGTGGTTGAATCTTGGATATTTTTGCGTTTCTATAATTAAATAGATACTTATTTTTTTGCGTTTAGGGTCTTGGATTTGGAAAAAATAAAGAGCAAACTATGAGCAGCTACAGTACAAATTTATCCGCTTTCTGCTGAATCAACTTTGTCTTTTTCATGAGAGGTGCATCGAAACTTTTGACACCTAACTATTTGGTCAATTGTGCATTATATATGGCCAAGTATTTTAGAAAATTGATTTGGTACAATTTTGCAACAAATATATGGTAAGTCCTTTAAAAAAAACTTATTTTGGGCACTCCAAAAATTGAAAATTGTTTTTTCATGCAAAAGAAATAAAAACTCCCTTTGTCAATGTTGTTTGCCAATCTAAGATGTAAACTTGTGCAAAATATGACATCATTTGAACAAATATTTGATAGATCTTTCACAAAAAAACTCATTTTTAGCATTGAAAAATGAAATGAAAAATTTGTATGTAATCAATCATGACCAATTTATATGGTCAAAAAATCTCCAAATTATTTAGCGCACTCTAATTGATCCATAGAAATATCACGCGGATCATGCATCAACCACCGTCGGATGCTTCAGGATCCAACGGCAGCCCTCACCCCCTCACCCAACCTCCCAAACCCTAACCGGCTAACCCACAGCCGCACTCCTCCCTCGGCTCCTCGCCGCCGCCACCTCCTCCCCGTCCTGCAGCGGCGCCCATCGCGTCACCTGCTGGCCGCCCTCGGGGGTGGCTGCGTCCGCGGCGACGACGGCGGCCTCGTCGTCCCCGGAGGCCGCGGTCGGTTGTCTCCCCATCCGCCTCTCTTCCCACAGACGAGACAGACAAGCGCGGACAGAGCCAAGGAACCATAGGCTCCTTCCTGTCATCCTTGTGGACCCCTCCCCCGCTCCCCGGCGACGACCCCGACTCCGCCGTCGTCGCCGTCCACTCCAAGCTCGCCTGGGACAAGCACTGGGAGGAACACCGGAACGCGTCCAAGCTGGTCCGTCCCGTTCCTCCTCTTCCTTACGAGTAATCAATCCCCTGCCTGCAGCGTGCTCCTCCGGATCTGACGGACCTTGCTAATCTGCTGCGCTTGCCCCGGCAGATGGTCATCGACTTCTCCGCCTCCTGGTACGGGCCCTGCCGCTTCATCGAGCCCGCCTTCAAGGAGATGGCCTCCCGCTTCGCCGACGCCCTCTTCGTCAAGATCGACGTCGATGATCTCGCGGTACCCACCTACCCTACCTACCGCCTCCTTCCTGCTTCCTCTTGCTCCTGCTTGCTCGGATTCCGCGCTCGTCTACTAGTAACGCCACCGAATTGTTAATCTGGCCTGGGTCCTCGTGGAATCTGGAAGGGGAAAGCCTCTGGTTTAGTCTCGTCCCGTCTTGGAGAAAACAGGTAGATCACGCCTTTTGGCTCGGCGAATTAGATCCCAGTTTCGCCCAATCATCCAACAAAGAAAATATATCCCTGTTCCACCGTTTATTTGGGAGGAATCGTCACTAGTGCTTAACTCCGGTAGATTTGGATGCATTGTGTGCTTAGCCGGATGACTGATTGTATTGAATCTGTGAGCTGCTTGGGCATAGAAATCAGATGCATTGAATCGAAATTGACAGAGGTAGGACTAGATTGTGCATACGGGATCTCACTTGATGCCAATTATTGAGAATCACCTACAGAGATAAGAATTTGCACGTGGCATCTTCTAAAATAACCTGCACACTGCACCACAACTACTGTAACTTAGTGAGTATATATACAATAATATATAGGATTCATCTGCAGCAATAACAATTTCCACACAACATTCTGTAGATACAAATCTTCAAACAACATTTGCTATCGTTACTTGAGAGTAAAAGATGGCACTGTATCCTAAATTCAGTTCGTTTATCACCCCTTCTAAGTATATGCTGTTACCTACTTAGCTCTAAAATAGAATCATCCCCCGTTTCAACTATTTTATTCTAGGAACCTCCCTTATGAATCATGCACAGTGCCTGTTACTATGGCAATGGATTTTATCTATGTGAGATTAGAATTTGAGTGCCATCATTCATCTCTTGGTATCTTGTTCTCTGTGATAACTGTTCATTGTTGAGTGCTATATATATACTCTAGTTGTCATGCAGTGCTTGTTCCATATTTTGTTGATGCACCGATAGCTGTTCAGAACTGCAGTAGTGTAGTTAATTTTTTGAATGATTTGGTGTGCATGGAACACTGATTTTTCTTTAATACACTGTCCAAGTCATAATTTTTCTCAACTGGTGCATGTATATATATTTGGGTGCTAGTCAATTAGAGAATGTTTGTGATACCATGTCTGTACTATGTGCCAGTGTAGCTGTACTGATACTTTGGGTTTCATCCATGCAGCAGAGGACAAGGGCTTCATGGCCAACCAAGGCGCATGGTGCTCGCAAGCGACGAATGGAGGTTGTTCGACATAGGCACGGAGGAGGAGGAGGAGGGGCACGGACGGAGGAGGACAGAGCACCTCTCTTCTTCTAGGTTCTTCTCCATACCTTCACTTCTTGTATGTGCCTGTGTTGCAGCTCACCCGTGGTCCTGTTTGTCCTGCAGGTTAGTGAGTAGCATTAGGAGGAGGAGCTCAAGCACGACCACCAAGAGGCACCATCGCAGCAGCAGGTAGCACGTCCATCTCCACCTCCCTCTCTCTCTGCTCCCAATCCTTTTTATTAGAATATATTTAGTACATTCTGTCAACTTGTGTGTCAGTAAGAACGAAAACTAATTATCTAAGGTCCTGTTATTAGTACCTATATATGACATTGCTACTTGATTGCCTAGCGCCCCTGTTCATGGTGGGCTAAATTTGTATTTGCTCCTGCTGCTGCCTTTTGATGATCATGTGTGTGATGCATTTTGATGATCTCCTTGTACCAGATAAGTCCGTCGATGAAGCGGCAGCGTCTCCTCTAGAGGGTGATGGTGGCGGCGGGGCCGGCGCCTGTGTGCGGCTTCGACTACAATCTCCTCTCCAGTGAGTCCATCTCCTACCTCTAGCTCCATCTCTGAGCCGCTGTAATACCATGCTCTGTTTCATGCCATGGCTTATTTAGTCTCTGCTTGTTGTGCCTTGTGTATTGGAGCCTAATTAGCTTCTCTTAGGGGATAATCTACTGGTTATACCAAGATTTTACATGAAATTTTGTTCTGCTTATTCTGCTAAGGTTGTTTGCAATGGTTATACATATGTTACACAATTTTTGCTGCTGGCTAATCAGCTTTAGAGATGGTAACATGGTGCTGCACTCTCAGGATCATCTTATGACACAGAATCAATTTTTGGTGTGCTCAAATTTTTAATCTATTATATAATTAAAATAAGAGTCAAACAAGCCTTTACGTTCATCCACATATAGTAAATTATCTTGACCATCAAATTTTGATATTAACGGCGGAGATTTAATGATCTAAGCGTTACCTAAAAAAATATTGGCACGTACAAACGTTTTAACCTGTAACGTAGGCTTATTTTCTTAGGGACATAATAGGAATAGTTATAAAAGAATAGGCACGTCTCTACACCTCAAAAGAAAAAAAAAGAATAGGCACGTCTCATGTATGCTTGGGAAACCTATAGCCTGTAAAGACCTCTCTTTTTTCAAAAGAAACCCAATCAATCACGTACGTGTGACACGACATGACATGTAGAAATAGATCATGTGGGAATATATTAACGAAACTGGCAGAGTTTCCAAAAAACAGGAAACGACAAACAGCTACAAGTCACGGCTGCTTATCCCATCACGTAGCACTAAGAAAATCAATCGCGTGCTTGCCGGAAGGAAACTACGGACTATATGGTTGGATCCTTTAACAAAACGGAGTCACAACTATACTTGATTTTTTTTCCGAATAACTGTACCGTGACTAGTTTACCAATTATTGTTTGACGCGGTTTCTACAAGACAAATTGATCAAAGCCGTCAGTTCACTGTGAAGTCTGCCTATCATCTTCGTATGAGCATGAAAGGGTTGAAATCCAGATAGCCGGGATCTTCAACTACAGCGGTGCAGCACAAAGGTTGGCTGGCGCTTTGGCCACTAACTGGAGACTCATGAAGAACGGACTTGTGGCTGGTACTGAACTGCATACACGACGGATCAAGCCGGCTGTTTTTTGTATCACATGTGTTTGAGAAGAAACCAATCAACACAGGTCCTGGGCCTGCCCACATTCTGCCATGTTCTGGAAGCTGCTCTGCGAGGAGAAGGGAGCTTCGGTGGTGCTTCCGCTGCCAATGGAGGTCACCCAACATGAAATATCAACATGGATGCAGAGTTGGTTCGCTGCCGCAAGCCACACTGAGAGAGTTCATGATCCAGGGACTAATATGGGTTGTGGTTAGCAAAGAATGAGGCGAGAGATGGCAAGAAAATTGCAGATCCCTGGGCAGTGGCAGAAAGCGTTTGTGATCATGTACGGGAGTGGCTCTCGGGGCATACAAAACAAAAAACGATCAAGACGCCGAAATCGGTCAAGCATTGGAAGCAGCCTGACCAAGGATGGATTAAAGTTAATGCAGATGGTGCTGTGTCGAAAGTGCAAGACAAAGGGGGAGGTGGAGTGATCCTACGAGACCATGAAGGTGCTTATAGAGGAGGAGCTGCAACGTTCTTCCCCAGTGCTATTGACCCTCAAGTTGCTGAAGTGTTGGCTGCGAGGAGGGGGGTTAAACTAGCGACAGAGAGGAGTACAGAAAATTCATCTGGAACTAGCCAGCAAAAGCGTTGTCTCAGCATTGGGACCTTTTATAGAAGAAATCAAAGACATGCTTAGATCTACACAAGAGTACAAGGTCACCGGGGCTCGGCGTACAGTGTTCGCACACGAACAGCGAACACGAACACGTCACCGTGTACCTCCAACGCCGAGGGTAATGCACCGCAGCTCACGTCGAAAGAGACCCGGACGGAAGCGCGGTACGCAGGCAATCCGGCGGGCGCTTTTGAAGACCCGAAACCCCGCACGTCCAGGAGGGACCCCGTCTGGACGTGCGGTGGCTATGGGCTGCCCTAGGTCGACCTGATCGCCCCTAGGGCCTCGAGGTTCGCCGCCCTGCAAAGAAGAACAGACGAAGAACGAGGAAGAAGAAGAACTAGGGTTAAGGAGAAAAGATAAAATATAAAAGGTGGTAGATGAATTGATCGATTGTGTGTTGTTCAATCGGTCGTCACCTCTCATCTATTTATAAGGCGGCTGTACTTTCCGTACAAGAAAAAGACTAAAAATTCCGTCCAAAACATCAAAAACCCTAACCTAACTCGGACATGAATATTTGGCAATTTCCGGATCAATCTCGGTCTCACCGATTGGTTTGCTTCGGTCCCACCGAGTGAACGTGGCCAACTCTCTGTTACTTTGTCTAATTTCTGGATCAATCTCGGTCTTACCGATTGGGTTGCTTCGGTCCTACCGAGTCAACATTACCAACTCTCTGGTAAATTTTCGGACCAACTCGGTCTCACCGATCAAATAAACTCGGTCGGTCCGAAATGACTCTGCAGCTTCTGTTTCTGACCTTGTTTTGCCTCCACAGGTTGCATACGACCTCGGATTAAGACGATATTATATCAAAATCCACCGTTTCGACGAGACGCACAACTTTCATGTTGAAACGTTTTCCATCAGAGGTCGTCTTTATTGAGTTTAATGCCATTATTTAATTTGGTGTCAACATGAGCATCGCCGAACTTGTCATAACTATTACATCCGAGCTCCTCTATATACCATCTTCATATCCATCTCGATCTTCTTAAAGAGAGCCATCTAGAGTGACCTCCCATCTTGAGTTTGAATTAGTCTTTATATAGCCTAAGCTAATTTTATGACTATGCCACTTTTGAGCGTCAACATACAGCTAATCTAGCTGCTCATGTTTTAGTTAAAGTGGGGGTTAGCAATGATTTAGAGATGGTTTGGTCTAATGTGCCACCCGGCTGCATTTTACATATTGTAACGAACGACATTCCCAACATTGTTTAAGTAATAAAGTTGCGAGTACCCCTCAAAACAAAATTGATCCAAGCGGTAGTCAACACAAATTGGAATATTTGTTATGCATCACAAATTTTGATACACATGCAATACATCCAATAAATAAGAAAAATCCTATGGACTGTTACATCCAAAAATCGCTAAATCTGGGACGACTTTTTTATGAAAAATAGTTGATATATCTTTTTTTACAATAAAATAAATCTATCATTGGCATGTACAAATTGAGTGCAACATGGCACGTCCAAAATCAGATCAGGAAATATGGGTCGAGATGTAATAGATTTTTGCATACAAGGTAGTATTATTATATTGCCATATATTGATCTACAAAAAGTATATTGCCGTATTGATCTGTCACGCGTTCGTCATGTGTAATCACGATCACGTGCAAGATGTGAACACAAGAAGCCACAATTGCCGATTAAAATTCTGACAGGATACATACTCAGAAATTTTTTGTACCCGTACTAGATATGCATCCCAGCGCCCGACGGAAGGATACAGTCAATATTTTCCAAAATTCAAACCAAACTATTGTATTCACACGATGAAATACTTTTAGTCCGATTCTACCGCCCAACCAACAAGAAGCCTATAGAAAACGCTAGCGGAGAATATGCAATGGCCCGAAGTGATGAAAAAACGTTGGGGACATTCAGGGAGCACACATATGACAACGTGCAGCTACAAGGTAATCAGGGCCTTAAGCTAGAATACTCAGCGAGTCATTTGAAAATGTGCTTTAAAAGATTCAATATCTCAAAGAACAAGTTGAGACTGAACTATTCTAAAGCCATTCGGTTATACAGCGGCAAGAAAACATGAGACATCATGCTGACATAAGCAAGTTAATTTTGAATAGGACTATTTTTTTCCGGGGTAAATCAGACTAACTTGGTGTTGTACTAAAATGAAAAATGTTATTTCTCAATGGATGTCGAATTTGGAGGACGCAAATTTATTTTAAATATAGAACTAAAATTAGCAGTAAAAAGTCAGATTCTATTAACATATAAGTATTTTATGAAAATCTTTATAGCTAAATATGTAAATATAAGTGACCCGCAAAAAAATATATGTAAATATAAGCATCTTATTATGTCCATGTAGGAGAAAATTATTGTTTGTATATGAAATTTAGTATAGAGAACAAAACGGATGCAACATATTTCTTTTCTGAAAATATTTCTAGATAGTCCTTAATTAGCTCATATTTGCGGCATAATCTATATAAAAATAAAATTGATTTTATATAATGAAATCATATTTTATATAGGAAAGTACAAATAAGAATTATCAATTCGGCTTTGTACAAACTTTATATGAAATACTTCAACAACTAAGTTTGGAATATGATTTATAGAAAAATTCTTATTGGGTGTATAGACACAACTATTTATGTATTTGTTAGATAAGGAACAATAATTTATTTTCTTATGGACATTATGCATTGTCTATTAATAACTAAAATATGCAACATTTTTACAAGAAATAATGTTATTTATATATTGAATTTAACCTACAAAGGGGAAACTTGGAATTAATAGGCAATTTATTTCATTGTTGTAACATGCAAGTAGTGACTGAGAAAAATTGCCGATGTAACTTATCTCAAATGTATCAATATGCCTGCCAACACAAAACTAAGAAATGTATGTCATAGATGTCGATATCAACCATTTCCGCACTGTGAAGATTAGAGAAAGTTGACATCATAGCGTGAAGGTGAGAGGAAACATTCATATCGCCGGGCAGAGTCAACTCCATATATACAAAGTCGACATTTTGATTTGTAATATCAATTTCAGTAGTATAAGATTAATGTTCTCATTCCAGAACAATTAGTACGGAGCAATGGAGGAAAATTGTCAACATACATGCTCATATATGTCAACATGCATTGTTGACGCAGTTATATGGACAAAAAAAGGTGTATAGGATTGTCCAAACCGAGTTGAAATTAAAACATATATAATAATATGTAGGTAAATCTAGCCGCGCAAATGCGCGGGTCACTCCGCTAGTTTTAGTGATAAGGAAAGATCCCACTGATTTATCCACCTTTTGCTATGAGCAACTAATTTGCTTTTTACTAGCTGCTTTATTTGCTTGCTTGGTTGATCACTAGCATGAGCTTGGTTGGCCTGAACTTCAATGTTTTATTTGCTTGCTTCTCAGTCTCTCCCTCCCTGCAGGTGCCACCGGACGCAAGGGTGGAGCCTATGCCTCCTTGCTGAAGCTTCTCGCTCTACACCAGTTTATGGTGCTGCGGATGTGGTTAAGATGGCGTTCTACACTATGCTTCTTATGTTGCATGTGAATGGGGGTGAGTAGATAGAACTGGAGTGTTCTCATAGGAATGCAAGTTGTTGCATCTGGAGCACATGAGATGTGCTAATACGAGTTGGAACAATATGATGTAGTAGTAAGTTAAGGCAAATTATGTAGATGATGTATTCCTATGTAATTAAATGATGTATTCTCTATGTACATGCTGCTTTAAATGACATGAAGATTATGGAAATTGTGTACATGCTACTTCATATGGAAAATAGTACTGGGCCTCAATTGGCCGTGGCCCAAACAAAGTTGGACTGGAGCTATTTATTTAATGGAAAAAACACACTAGAGAAGGGCCAAAATAATAAGAAGTTGAATATTAAAAGACCACGACCTAGAATATAAAAGGGCCGAATTGTGAATATAAAAAGGTTGCAATGTTGGGCTTGGTCCATGAAGCTGACAAAAAATTCATAGGGTAAATGGGCTAAATTAATGGGCTCGGCCCATATAAACACCGAATTGGACTGGGCTGATTCTTGTGCCACATCAGCTTACCACGCTGGATGCCTACGTGGTCTGGGGAGGCTGCTAGTGACCAAAAATTTGGTCGTGGAACCAACGACCTTTTACAGAAGGTCGCTAATTTCAGTTTACGACCGCCAACTTTTGACCTTCTGTTTTTGGTCAAAAAAAGGTTGCAAATGAAAAACTATGACCTCTCAGCGGCCAATAGTGAGGGTCACAAGTTGACATATTTCTTGTAGTGTAGGAAGGGAACAACACGGAGGCAGGGAAGACTCGGCAGTTGTTTCCCACGCGGAGGGGAGTAGGACTCTACGAGGGTTAACTGGTTCGACTGCCGTCGCCGGAGAATAACAGCAGGTGTGGGTGAGTAGAGGGATGGCTAGGCCAGCGATGGGAGTACGGTGAGCGGTGAGGCCTGCGCGGCAGCAGAGCTGGCCGCGGGGAGGAGGGAGCACGCAGTCCCGCCGGCGCTTGTTTGAGCGGCTGGAGCAGGAAGAGCAGAGATTGAAGAAGCACGACGGCCGTTGGATGGTCATCCAACAGTCACTGCTTGTACGCCAACCTTTTTTTAAGGAAAGCCTCAAATCTGTGGAAAACAGCATACAACCTATCTGCCATTATTTCTAATAATTTACAGCCCATTTGCTAATTATTAAGGTTTTTTGGAGCCAATATTATTTTTGTTAGCATTACAGTCCATATTGTGGCCACGGTTAAAAAATTATACGAAATTTTGCATATTTCGGTGCGGTCCGAACTATTTTAATCCCGAAATTTCGACTCACATTCAAACTGATTTTAAAAATAAATGTATATCAATATAAAATCCAACAAATTCTCCATGCATAAAAATTAATGTAATTTAAAATCTCGAAATGAAAAAAAAGATATTTGAAACTAATTGCAGTTTGATTTGTTTTAAAAATGTACAGCCCATTTCTCATTACTGACGGGCCATTTTCTCGGCCAGCCGAATGGAAGCTCTCCTCGTCTTGAAAGATTTGCAGCCCAACAGGCCTCACAAAGCGACTTACTTGGAAAATCACAAAAAACTGGGCTGTGGCCGTGGACCCACCTGTCAGCCACTCCACGTACAGTACTCTTCCGATGAAATGTCGTTGACAAAGTTGACCACGCCGCGCCGAGAGCACCAAGGCGGTGGATGACGTAGAGGCCCAGGAAGGGGACGACGCGGAGCCGGGGAAGACGCGGCAGTGGATGCCCACGCGGAGAGGAGTATGAGGGTTCACTGGTTCGGCTGCTATGTGAGGTTGCCGTCGCCGCAGGGCCTGGTTAGCGGTGGGAGTAGTATGGGCAATGAAGCCTCAACGGCAACACAACCGGCCACTGGAGGCAGGAGCAAGCGGTCTCCCCGGCGCTGGTTTGGGCGGCTGGTGCAAGAAGAGCAGCGATTGAAGAAGCAGCAGGACCGTTTGATTCAAATCCAACGGTTACTGCTGCTAGAATCGTTTATTAACTAAGTTGACAAGCCCTGCATACGCGTCAACTTAGTAGGCTCACAGGTCAGCCTCCCAACCGGTGCGCCCCAGATGTTAGTGGGAGGAATATATTTTTTCACGTAATAAGGAGGCCGTTGATTGCGTGCGGCCAGGCCAGCGGAGGGAGTAGGGTGGGCCGGGGAAGCCTGCGCGGCATCACAGCGGGCCACAAGAGGAGGGAGCAGACAGTCCCGCCAGTGCTAGTTTAGGCGGCTGGAGCAGGAAGATCAGAGATTGAAGAAGCACGTCGGCCGTTGGATGGACATCCAACAGTCACTGCTGCTAGAATCATGTGTTCACTGACAAAGCCTTGCGTAAACAAGTCAGCCTCGAAATCTGTGGCGTGTACAGACCATTTGCTATTATTTTTATAATTTTTACTCATTTTCTAATTCATATGGAATTTATTGCAGCCCGTTTTTCATTTTTAGAATTGCTGGCCATTTTCTGGTCAGTACTAGGGTCAAAAATTTAACTAAGTATGTGGGAAATTTTGAAAATTCGCAAATTTTTGCTGGGAAACGAAATATTCTTAATCCAAAACTTAATAGTCATACTAAAACAATACGTATAAGATATTAGTGAAGAATAAAAACAAAAAAAGAAACTTATATCCCATTTGCTATAAATTTTTTGGAATCTTCAACCCCTTTTGATATTACTTTTAACAGACATTGACCATACTCTTAAGCCAGGCCGGAATGCATCCCTCCTCGTCTTGAAAGATTTGCAGCCCAGTAATTCGGAGAAAACAAATAGGCCTAGCTTGGGTGCCCTGAGAACGAGATATGTGCAGCTCCTATCGGGATTTGTCGGCACATTCGGGCGGTGTTGCTGGATTTGTTTTAACTTGTCGAAGTGTCTTGTAGAACCGGGATACCGAGTCTGATCGGAATGTCTCGGGAGAAGGTATATCCTTCTTTGACCGTGAGAGCTTGTCATGGGCTAAGTTGGGACTCCCCTGCAGGGATTTGAAATTTCGAAAGCCGTGCCCGCGGTTATGGGAAGATGGGAATTTGTTAATGTCCGGTTGTAGATAACTTGAACCTTAACTTAATTAAAATGAATCAACTATGTGAGTTACCGTGATGGTCTCTTCTCGGCGGAGTCCGGGAAGTGAACACGGTGTTGGAGTAATGCTTGCCGCATGTTGTTCTCTAGTTATGCTTTCGCGCTTTGCCTTCTCTTCTCGCTCTCTTTTGTGAACAGGTTAGCCACCATATATGCTAGTCGCTTGCTGCAGCTCCACTTATTACCTTGCCTTACCTATAAGCTTAAATAGTCTTGATCGCGAGGGTGCGAGATTGCTGAGTCTCTGTGGCTCACAGATTACTTCCAAACCAGATGCAGGGCCTGATGACTCCATTCCAGATGACGCGCTTGAGCTTAAGTGGGAGTTCGACGAGGACTCACGCCGTTACTATGTGTCTTTCCCTGATGATCAGTAGTGGTGCCCAGTTGGGGCGATCAGGACCGTGTCGCATGTTGGGTTGGTCTTTTATTTTGGCACCGTAGTCGGGCCATGAGTGTTTAGATGATGTAATGCTATTTATGTACTTTGTTTTGACGTGGCGAGTGTAAGCCAACTATGTTCCTTCCCCTTCTATTATTTATATTACATGAGATGTTGTGATGATTGCCTAACTTGCGACATTGCTTTCAATGCGGTTATGCCTCTAAGTCGTGCTTCGACACGTAGGAGATATAGCCGCAACGAGGGTGTTACAACTATGCCCTAACTTGCTTGAGTAGAGTAGTAGTAGTGGAGTAGGACTCTACTCTACTACTAGCACCAGAGTAGTATGTTCTTATCTAAAATAGTTACAAACTTCATTGCCTGAGCGTGGAACGACTACAAACCGCCATCGGTGCTAACTCCAATCCTGCAAGTCATGGATTTGTTTATTTTTAACTTTCTGTATGAATCTGTAGCCAGCCTGCAAGTCATGTACATTGTACTGATAGTGGAACCCACAGAGTACTTAGAATACAAGATTAAGGATGCAATTAACTTTTTATAGAGGGAGAATCTTACACACAATTAACTCAAATGGATTGGACGTGACTCTATTATTCTCCAACGGCAACCGGCAAATTTCCTCCCGCGGGCCGGAGTAGGTTTCTCAGTTTGTAAGCGGGTTTAACGGAGGGGTTTGATGGAGGCGAGGAGGCATGTTCAGTCGGGCGTGCAGTGGACGGCGCAGTACTATTCGATTTGACAACTACAACTACTATATTATAAAAAAACAAAGAAGAGTAGTAGAGATAGAGATAAGAATAGAGACTAGGGAGGAGCACCATCTACTGCTTCGTGGGCTACTCCTGCGTTCCATTCGGCGGCCGCAACGTCCCGTACAACCACTCCCTCCTGCGCTCCATTCGGCCGGTGCTGTTTAAATTTGGGGAGCGCACTCTCACGACTGCTAGCAGCGACGACTTCACCGACGACGACTTCTTCCCCGACCTCGGCAACCTCTTCCTCAACGACATGGGCAACAACCTCAACGCCAATGGTGCTGCTCCCGTTGCATCATATGTGTTTCTGTCCTTCCTGTTCGAAATCGTGGTAGAATTCATGTTTCTAGTCTGTGTCCTATATTCGATCTGTTCATCTACTATGCTAGTCCGCATGATTAGTTTAATCTCTGTTATAGCCGTCATGATTTATTTTGTAGAAAATCTCGTAGTAACTTGCTCGTATATTCAACTGGTGGAACGTCCCCTACAACCACTCCCATTTCATGGACGACCTGGTCGATGCCTCCAAGGAGCCCTTCGTCTACTGCTATGAGTGCCCGGTGCTGTTTTGGGGCTCGTCGGCGGACATCGTGCATCACCTGACACAGGCGTGCGGCAATCACTATGGCCCTTGGCGAAGAACATCAAGTACGAGACGTGCTACCCGTTCATCGTGCCGGAGTCGCTGGAGGATCAGCGCCGCCTGCTAGTCTCGGAGGAGGACGACAGCGTCTTCCTCTTGATCGTGGCCACCGGCGAGGCCCGCGCAGGCCGCCGCCACATCTCTGTAGTGTGCGTCAGGGGCGACGCCGCTGACACTGACACAAGGCCTATTTTCGCGTGCGTGCTCACTATTACTACCCCTCGGGGGTACGTGGGCGGCGACACTGGCTACGCCAAGCATACTTGAACTCTGCCGAGCTGGGACCTTCCCGCCGATGTGGACATGGAAAACCCATGGTGTTATTTGAACTCCAACAATGTGCACGCGGACTCCAAGGAGGTTCACCTGGACATCTGCATTTTCAAGTTAAATGTTGATCATTAGTCTTCGCTCAATGTAATCCGCTGTCTAAGCATGTGGAGACTTCCATGCAGGATCTTGCTCTATTGGAGTATCGCGCATGAATAAAAGTGTATCCGTTTATGGTTAGGCTAGAATCTTCCATGTATGAATTTTTACTACAGTACTGGTGAAAGACTTACGATGAACCATTTCTTACATCTCCTCTGCCCGCTTGCAAGTCATCTTGATTTAACCCCTCCGTCTAGGTGTATAAGGGCATGGTTAATATTACTTAATAGTATAGCCAACTGTTGACTATAAGAAAGTGCCATGTCATCTGTAGCCAACATGTATAACAATCGATACTCAAAAACTAATTCTTAAAGATCATTTCTTGCAAAGCTCAATAAGTGTTATTTCATCACAAGTTTTGGATGCAGGTTGACCAGTTGAACGCTTTTGTTTGCAAAAGATACTTTTTTTATCTATTTCACCCGGATGTTTGTGAGCTCTAGAGATGAAATAATATCCGAAGAAACCTATCGATACCCGTTACACATGAGATGACCCCCACATCCTTTGTCAAAATAAACAACTCCCCGATCAATGCATTTCACTCTTCGGTGCAACGCACGGGCACCTTACTACTATAGATTAGTACGACCAAATATTGAACTAACATTATATATAGTACGATAAATGCTGATGCATGTCACCTAAAATTATATCATTCAAAACTATGTTCAAATACGAATCCAACGATATAGTTTTTGTTGACATGCACTAACATTTTGTCAGTTAAATCTTCAGTCAAATTCAATGGGGGACTAATAAACCACGACATATGTAGTACACGTGTAGAGGGCGGCGCTACACGGGAGTCTCACCTCTCACCCCGCTCGTGGCGCGGTAGTAAAGCCGTCATATCACAAAACCCAACCACTCCTAGTTATAAGTGGCCTGGTAAAATAAACGGACAAGCAACCATCACATTCCTCCGTCTTTTTTGCATTTCATCTCTCTGCATTTACTTTCTCCGGTTCATCTCGTACACTCGATCCCTAGCTACTACTCCTAGGGCCAGTTCTTTTGGCGGCTTCCCCAGCTTTTCCCACAAGACTAGTCACAGTGGAGAGTAACAATAAGGCGCCTCACTCATTTATTTGGGCTTCTAAACTACTACTCCGTCCTGGTTTATTCCTCACCATTGTAATTTGTGCTAAAATTTGACCAAAGATTTAGCTGGTTTATTCCTCACCATTATAATCCCTCCGTCTTACGAAAATCAAATAATCCCAAAACACTTAGGCGCGGTGCATTAACTTCTACCTCGTTTCTTGTTTCTTGACATATCAACCAATAAGAGATAAAGAGTGTGCATGCTTTTAATGACTTGACATATCAAACACGACATGCAGTGGTTAGTTCATTGCATACAATACTATTAATTAGCAAATAAACATTAACGTTTCTCGTTTTCTCCTCCACCTTGGTCACGGTGCACAGCATAAGATGACTTACTCACCTAGACGGATGGAGTAGTGCATGTGACATGCACTAACATTTCATTAGTTAAATTTATGATCAAAATTTGGCACAGATTACAATGTGGACCAATAAACCAGGACGGAGGTAGTAGTTATGGGATTACTAATCTAGAAGCCTAAAAGAACTGGCCCCTGGTACTCCTACTAGTAGTAGTACTCAAGTTGGAATTCCAATTGCACGACACAACTTGTTAGGCAAAAATTCGATACAGTGTGTAGCAAGCGGTTTGGGAATTTGCATGCCTTTCCAACCAGTGAGATACTCCGTACAAAGTACGATAGAGAAATAACCACAGATAAGGAAGCTAAAAGTAAACAATCAAACGAGCATTTTTGCATTTGTTTTGCATTGAATAGTTTCACAAGCTTGACTAGTGTTGTTTTTCTACTTTTACAAAAACCGCATCGTAATGTTAAAACGTGCATTTGCACGTACATAAGTAATAGTAGTACTCCCTCCGTCAAGGTACAGAAGTCTTCCCTCCTTCTTGGTCACGGTGCACAACCAAAGATGACTTATTTACCTGGACGGAGGGAGTAGCACAGTCTGCAAGCATATATCGAGAGAGACGTGTAGTGCGATACTATATAGTAAAGTTTGTGCTATATGCACGTACTTGCAAAATGCGTACGAATACACAAGGTTTCCAAACTTTCCCTTTTACATACTTAATTAAGGACGCTAAAAATTCCTGAACGTTCGGGATTTATCATTTGCGTCCCAAAACTAATGAGATCGCCTTACGAAACAAAAATTATACTCCTCATAAAAGCCATGACACTCGCAGGAGCGCTTGCGGCGCGCCACGAGTGCCCTGGTGCGCGGCCGTTTCCCAGCGCGCCAACACAATGCCTCTTCCTCAGCCTCGCAACTCGTGAGGTGCTGATTGGCGGCTTGCTGACGGGCGAGCGCGATCTCAACGGTGTTGTGATCCGGCACCAACAGGTACTCCTCCTCGCTGGAAGCATGCACCCGGTCCACGTAACACCAAGCGTAGATGAGGCGCTTGGGCCCAACTGCACTCAGGGCGTTGGCATGGGCGTCCTCCGCCACCCTCACGACCCTCGCACGATCCTTCTGTCAAAGAGCCAATCGCCTGACTCTCTCGGATGCGACATAGGCCTCCCAGGCAGCTTGTTCCGCGGTGCACTTCTCTTCCTCGGCCTTCTTCTTCGCCTCTATTTTGGTGCGCTCTGCTGGAGGCAAAGCCTCCCACAAGGCGACATCCATTTCTTTCCAAAGCTCCTCAAGGCTGGGGGAGGGGGGCTCAGTGGGAGGCGCGGCGTTCTCCTCGTAGCAGGGAGCCGACGCGTCCTCCGGCACGCGTGCTGGCGAGATTGGGAACGCCGACGCGTCCACCTCGACGTGTCGCGGCGAGGAGCGGAACGCCGACGCGTCCTCCTCGACTAGTGGCGGCGAGGAACGGAATGGCGACGCGTCGCGTCACGGCGAGGAGCAGAACGCCGACGCGTCCTCCTCGACTAGTGGCGGCGAGGAATGGAACGACGACGCGTGACCCTCCGCGCGGTGCAGCGAGGGGATACTAGGGCTTGGGAGGGGCGATGCCATGGTGGTCGACGTGAGAGGGAGGGGGAGGAGATAGCGATGAACGTGAACGTGAGGGGGAGGAGATAGCGATGTCGTGGGAGGCGCAGTATTTATAGCGATCAATGGCACACCTACGTTAGATATGGACTGAGCTGCACTGACTTAACTGCAGGTCCAGTTGCATCACTGACATGTGGGCCAGACCCCTGTTGGGCCCATATGTCAGTGACCCAATGCACCTGCAGTTAAGTAACAACTACGTGGGCATATTTGTTGGAGTAAATTAACGGGGAGCGAAGGGGTGGAAATATTGCTGGTCACAACGGATTGGACGAGCGTGGGGGGGAGGAGAGTCATGCATGCAGATTTTTTCACACGGGGTGGAGTGGTGGGACCGCCGGAGGGAGAAGGAGAGTTTGGCAGGCATATTGTTTCCACACATGGGGAATGGTGCATAATAAGTCATCTTGCATGTCGGGCTAGGTATAGTCTCAAGTCATCAAAAACATACACGCCCCACACATGTTCATATTTCAAGGTGCACTAAATTATTGCATGCGATGATTAAGGCTGGCCATAATGGTGGTATCTTAGCTGGTATCATCCACACGGGAATACCAAACATGCACACGGGAATAGCAAACATGCTGATGTGGCAAAAGAATTGCTTGTCTAAAAAAAGGCAAAAAATTGCTCATTTATAGCCGGTCGAAGTCTCAAAGGGCACAACCGCGCGAGGGAGGCGAAGGTCGTGGGAGGCGCGATGTTTGACGGAATTAAGTGAAGTTACATCCACGCACCGGCATGGCATGCGAACAGGCAGAAGCTATACCGTTAGGCCTACGATATGATTCTAGTAGACATGACATCTAGTGGGTCCCGCATAGTTCTCGAGAACTCTTTGGGGGCTTGCAGCCGTTTATCCACCGGGCATGCCAACAACCCCACACCGTTTGCACGCCCTACTCGTCCCCGTCTTCTACCTTTCACATTAGTTCTTTCACATTAGTTCGCTACCAGTTTTCACAACAGTTCGCTCCCAGTCGCCCGTCCTTTCACATTAGTTCGCTACCAGTTTTTTTTTTGCGGGGTACAACAGTTCAACTTTTCCTAACCCTCCTCCAAAATCCATGGCCTCCCAAATCTCCATGGTCACCGCTGAGTACCAGGTTAGAGCCACCACCGACAATTAGTTCATCATCATCTACACACGTGGATCCGAAACGGTGAAAGCATGGCTTGCTCGCTTCCTACGCATGTTCAACAGTTCAACGGATGACTGGGTCACTGGGCTAGATGTTGAGTACACCACAGTCCTGGGACGAGAGAAGGATCTAAAGAACAAAGAGAGGAAGAAGCCCGCCGTGATCCAGGTTTGCGTACATAATGTTTGCTTGGTCTACCACATATGCCATGCCGACGTTGAGTGCAGGATTTTAAGAACTTCCTCAAGGACAAAAGAGTGAAATTCGTTACTGTAGGCTTTAAGAACGACAGGGATGTCCTCCATCGGATAGGTCTCGTTGTAGGCTAGCCCTTCGATCTCCAAAAGGCAAGCCTGGTGTCCTCCTCTCAACCTTCAATGCTGACCCTGGCAGAATCCATGATTGATCCTTCGTACGCTAAACTGAAGAAACCTCATCACGAGTTTCATCATGCATGGGAGTCGAAGAGATTAGATGAAGATCACATCCTGTACGCAGCAATGGAAGCCTACCTTTGTTTAAATATCTACAAGGGTTGGAAGAAGAAGCAGAGCCCAGTGTCCGGTTCAAGTAAAGAAGCGTCAGCGAAGAGGAAGAGGAAGAGGGATGAGGACAAAGTCGAGGACGTGGACTCAGACTCCGAGTAGGTGGCAGTGTCGTCGCTCATGCTGGTTCTACTGAAGTGTCAAGCGGACTAGTTGCTTAGTTTATTTTCAAGGGTGTGTTGTGCTGAGGCCCCAGCAGAACTATGTTTATGTTCTTTCTCGTTATTTGAACTCTTTAGTATGTACAGTAGTACTTGTACTATGTCTTAATACTGTTCTTCTTGCAGTTGGTACTATTGCTCGTATCTTCGTGTTCCTACTGTACTTAATACGTTCGTACTAGTAGTATAATTTGGGTCAGTCGATTTGTGAAAGAAGTTCGACAGAGCTAAGGAAGAAGACGACAGAAGAGGTGGAAGAAGCCCTTCTAGCCATCCATGTTGCATCAAACGGCTCACATGATTCGACTGACCCAAATTGCTCCTTCAGATTGCAGGATCCACGTGGCATTCAAGGTCTCGAAGGTAGATTCCGCGTCTGCATCCGGTTTGTGGGCTCGACGCGCGCACGACCGGCTTCCGCCGCGACAGCCACCATGCGCGCCACCTCCGTGCGGGCGGAGACGACAATGACACACTAGTTCCTCCTCGCTGGCGTGCTGGAGCACGTGCTCGTCCTCATCTTGGTACGCTGCATGCATAGACGCGGCTCCACCAGCTGCTCGCGTGCTTGGCAGCGCAGCGGCATCGCGAGGAGGGACTGCAGACGACGTGAGCGTGCGAGCCTTCGGCTTCATGGCATAGGGATGGTGGTGACACGGCGGTGATGGGCGAGAAATTGTTGGCCGGAGCAGGCGGGCGCCGGCATGCGCAACGGCGGCGGCGGCATATTGATGAGTGCGCGTGTGGGAGCTTACTTTAATTTTATATACAAGGTTGGTCAAACTTAAAAGAAAACTGTACCAGTACACGTAAACATTACACTTAGGCAGCGCTTTTATTAGTTAGTACCACAGCCACGATACGGAATCCTGTGCAAGCGCGTGAACCGCGGCCGTGTGGTCGATCGGATGGTGCGTCACCGTGTCGCGCTCGAAGGACATCCACCGAACTTTTTTGTGTGAGTGAAAACAATCCTCGAATATTACTCAACTTTTTTTCCTGTGAAAGTTCTTGACGCTACAATATTTCCATATATTTGAATTTAGCTGCAGTTCTTGTTTATTTGGATTTGGACGTTTTAGGTGCGCCCTAGTTTTTTTAATACTGATTTTGTGTGTGTGACTGAGAAGAACGTGTGTATGTGTCCATATGTGTGTTGTGGCGGAAGGGCAATGTGGAGATGGTGTGCGTGTGATACAGACATAGAGAGGTGTGAATGTGCAAATGATCATGCATGAGTGAGACATAGACAGATGCCGATACGTTGTGTATACATGAGAGAACGGTCTTCTAGTTTACTTGTGTGTGTGTGTGTGTGTGAGAGAGAGAGAGAGAGAGAGAGAGAGGGAGAGAGAGACAGAGAGAGGAGCATCCGTAACACAACAACCATCTCTCTTGATTCGTCTGTCCCTCGCACGGTCACATGCAACACATGCATCAATGCGCACATTTTGACACCCTCACCCGGCCCCTGCCCACCTCAAGGCCCGCACAATCTCTTCGTGAATACCCATTTCTCTTAGGTTGTTTTCTCTCAATATCGGACACACACACACACACACACAGACACACGCAGCACAACACACACACACACTCCCCCGAGCACACAATTCATCCCCATCCAAGGTTATACGGCGACCACTCTCGCTTGTGCTTCTTTGCACCCCAACATGCACAACACCTCAATCTTCAAAGAGGGCATCGAGCAGATCGAAGACGGCGATCACACCGCGCTAGAGAATGCGAGGTCATTTGGAAGTAGGGTGATGTGACGACGGCTGACTGACTCCTCCCCCCACCCTTTCTCTCTCTTGCACAAAATTACCAATCCCTCTCTCCCCCGCACAAAGTTGTCAATCCCTCAACCCATGAGATCCTTCCCCTCTCGTCCATGTTTTTCCAGCTCTCTCATCAAACATGTTGTCTCTTCTCCTTCCACGCATACAGAATCCAGATGCACACGCATCTCATGTATATTACATGTATCCATCTTTCTCACAGACCTAACTTCTTCCTCTCTTTTTCTCTCTCTATCTCTCTCTCTGTCTCGTTAGGTTTGTCTCCTACTCTCTCGTCCACATACATACAATCTTTCCCACCCTATCTGCTCCATCTTCAAAAGCTCTCTCTGCACGTTTCATTCACACATTAGGATATGTCAAAATGTTGCTTCTATAATGGATGATGTAGAGTTATGGTTGTTTTTGTTGCATCCTACAAAGTAATAACTATGAAATGCATTTAGATTCTCATTTGACTGAGATTATGTGAGTTTGAGCATGTTGTGAAGTACTATAGACCTTGTATACATCTTGGGATTCAACAATGATTGTAACTATTGAATTGCATAGACCATTACACTCGAAGTCAATAGCCTAATATATTTATTTCACAATTTCAAAAAATGATTAGTTCACTACAAACTAAGAAAACAAATGTGTACTCCCTACGATTTTATTTAAGTCCGTGTATTAGCATTGGTCAAAGTCAAGTTTTGTAAACTCTCAAAAAGCTTATAACAAAAAATATTAACATATACAATAACAAATAAATACCATTAGATTCATTATTGAATGTACTTTCACATCATACATATTTGTTATGGTAAATGTTTATATTTTTCTATAAACTTGGTCAAACTTTAGGAAGTTTGACTTTGGTCAAACCTAATATGCAGAGTTTACTACTACTACTCGCTAGTTGCTTAGCCGAATCAGTCAACACGCCACACGGGGAGTCCAGTGTCACAAAATTTTGGGGTCGGCAGGAAAATCGCCCGCGACCCTGATTCGAGCAGTGGGAAGTTACCATCATAGCCTTGGGAACAGGCCTACGGATGACACTTGGTAGGGGGCTGTTTTCGTAACTTCGGGTTCACCCTACCCAGCCAACCCCACCCCGGCACCCAGAGTAGTACACCATAATACTCCCCATTTTCTATCCCCACCGCAAAATAGACTTCTCCACGGCACTGCAGCCTTCGTGCTCCTTCCCTTTACATCGGCGCACTCGTCCACCGCAGCGCATCTGCCTCATCGATGACCTCGTACGCCGCACTAGAGCCGGTCCACCATCATCGTCGTACATGGAGCCTCTTCCCTGGCATCGTATTCCACGGTCTCGGATCTGCTTCCCGGAAGCCAACGCCAAGCGTAGAAGTACCACCGTCATGGATAATGAACTGACTCCCGTTGCCGACCATGAGTCACAGAGGCCGCCGCGACCATCGTTCTCCTCCTCGATTGGTAATGTGTGTATTGAATCACTTAGCAGTACATGTGCGGTTCCAATTTTGTTCATGCCTACCCTTCAAATTTCCTGGGTGCTATTGTTCCCGTAAAACTAATTGGTTATAGCCTCCATTGTCCAACAGAATATCAGCTTGTAATTGTGCGTCGATCTTGTATCGCGCTGAGCTTGGGTAGGTTTTTCATCTGCAACCAATAGTGTGGCAAATGATGGAAAGTTTTTTAGAACTAGCAAGATGCCCATGCGTTGCATGCATCAAGATGCATTTGTATGAGTAGTTTATCTTGTGGGAGAAAAGGATGAATGAGGGAAGGCCTTATTTGCAAATCTGGAGAGGGGTATGGGTATCTTTTTGCAAAATTCCCATTTGTTTCCTTCCTATCTGTCAGATATAAATCGGACGACCTATATTGCAAGAAAAAAAGTCTAGAGAAAAAAGTAGACAGTAAAGGAAGTAGAGATAAATATTAAATATAAAATAAATATAACAGTAGAGAAGAGAGTAGAGATAGCATGTTGAGATTTTTAAAGCGCCGCGCGTTACGATTCTGTTGGAGATGCTCTAACATGGCAGACGAGTGCTTTAATGTTGCCCACAAGATGCACGAGTATTCCTAGTAGTATATTTTTCTTGCCATGGTGAGATTTTAAAACCACGAGTGCGAACATGCAGAGGAGCAATGAAGACCAAACACGGGATATCCCTGACATCTTCAAGGAGCGTGGCAAGTTAAAGAGGAGTTGCACCGAACCTGTAAAACGAGCTTTGGTAAGTAACACCCTGTCAATTACTTTCGTGTAGCCTTGTGTTCTTTGATGTGTATATGTTGTAGTTTCTGTTTCTCTTAAGCGTGGTGTTCTTCAATGTGTAATAAGAAGAGTCTTAATCGTCCTAATGCTTTCGTGTTTAGCTTGATGTAGGAAGTGGGTGTTCTCACCTTGTAGTCTGTTTTTATTTTTTATTTCCTTTTGAATTCACTTCTACGAGTTCTGTTTATCTGGCTTCTACTAAATGGATCTAGGTTGCTCTGAGTATTGATCTAAAAAAGAAGTAACTTCATGTCAGGATGCAGTTCCTGGGAGGAGGGAAGTATGGTCAACCTCGATATCATGTTTCCAAAATGAGGCTGGATTACACACAAGGTGCTAGTTCCCTAATGATGCTGGATTAGACACAAGGTGCAAATTCCCAGATGATGCTGGATTACACACAAGCCAGGTGGAGCCGTCAGCTGTTCGTGTCTTCGTGGCATTAGTAAAGGCTGAAAGAAAGCATGCAGCAGCCCTTGAGAATGTAGATGAGTTCCTGAAGAAGCGAAAAGAGCAATTAGATGCTCTCTTCACCCAAGCCAAAGAAGAGATGGAAGAAGCCAGAAATAAACTAGCAGAGGCAGAGCAGGCTAGGCGTCTCCTGTTATCTAAAACTGCTGTCAATACAAAATTTCCTTCATAATAGCTAGGTTCAAATGTTTATCCAGTCAGCATGCCTGTTGTGATGTCCGTGCATCTACTGATGTGGCACAAAATGTATTTTTTCAGGTCATGTAATAACAGCAATTACTTTCCAAACAATAACAGACGAAGCATTGGACATGGTATAGTTCACGCGCAAGCCCTACATTCCAAGTTCAACTTCCACATCAAACTCATGTTCACAGATATCTGCACATTCATACATAATGTCCACAACCATGATTCACTTCAAAGCCAAAAAAATGTGAGGAGAGTTATAAATAAAGAAAATCCTCTACTAGTTCCTGCTACCTGTGCGAGCACAACAAGTCAAGAGCATGCGTAAATTACTTATATTTTAATCATTTTTTGTGTTCTAAAATGCCTGCAGGCGGGGCAGTCTTAAGCTGGTTGCACGTGGCGAGGAGGCGTGCTCAGCCGGGCCTGCAGCGAGTGTGGCCGTCTTGGCCGGCACGCCGGTTCAATGCCTGCGCTATGAGAGGTCACGTCCATGTCTGAGCAATTACGCGGTGAGGAGGCATGCTCAGGTGACTATTCCTACAAAGGTGCTCCACCACTTACCTGGTACCCACGAATGCAGCAATCGTGCACCTATGGTTTTAGGGTTTATTTGTTAACGTTACCTTTACGTAACACTCATGTGTGCGAGATAGCGAGAGGCCGACTGCATGTATGCGCCTCTTCTCTTCGTATATGTACTCCACCGTTTGTCTGGTGTCCAAAAAATTATAATAACTACTAGCAATGTGCCAATGCGTTGCCACACGATCAAGTAGATTAATACATATTCACCGATTTGATATAAAAAAGTCTAGTTTTGAAATATGTATATCACTAAAAATATGTTATGTTTCACTCAAAATATATTCCTTTGGCGGTTTTGATGAGATAAGGGAGGAATGTTCTTGGTTTCAAGATTCGAGAAGTGGTATATGTCTAATTTCTACTCTTACTAGAAAGATGCCCGTGCATTGCACGGAACATCAATATCTTGTGGGAGAAAAGGATGAACGAGGGAAGGCCTTATCTGCAAATGTGGTGAAGAGTGCGGGTAAATTGCCATATTTTCCTTCCTATCCGTCAGATATAAATCGGACGACCTACATTGCAGGATGGCAGACCAACCATCATCATCAACTCTATTTTTTTATCCCTACTTTTATAAAAAGCATTGTTGGTGATGATCGTGTGCCTGCCATCCTGCAATATAGGCTGTCCGATCTATATCTGACGGATAGGAAGGAAACTATGGCAATTTTGCAAAAAAGATACGCACACCCCTCTCCACATTTGCAAATAAGGCCTTCCCTCGTTCATCCTTTCCCCCCACAATATAAACTACTCATACAAATGCCTCTTGATGTTCCATGCAACGCATGGGCATCTTGCTAGTTGTTGCAAAAAGCCCATGTGTGGGTGAGAGAGAGGGAGAGTGGAGGAGGACAGAGTGCATGTGTGACAAATATACAAGGAGTGTGTGTGCGATAGGTATCAGCTTAAAATGAGGCGATAGTGTGCGTGTGCACGATCGAGAGGGCGTGTCTCAAGAAGGGAAGAAAAATCTACATGGATACAAGGAGCGGGAGAGAGACATGTATGCGATGGTGGAAGCACGAGTGTGCGGGTGTATAAACCTATCTAGAGGCTAGCTAGTCGATAAATGTTTGTGAGAGAAATACGAGTAGGGGTGCGAAAGCGAGATTTTTGTGTGTGTGTGAGAGAGACGGTAGTCGGGAAGGGGAGTGGAAGCAGGAGTTGTGTGTGTGTCGATGAGAGAGAGAGAGAGAGAGGAGACGGTAGTCGGGGTTGTCTGATCGGTAAACAAATGAATAATGTCAGTCTGGGATGGAGACGAAAAGGACACCGCAACAAATGTTGTGTCTACAGGAGAGAGAGAGAGAAAGAGAGTAATTTTAGTGGTATGAGTCATATGTAGAGACATATAGGGTGTGTGAGAGAATCCCATAGAGAGAGAGACAAAGTGAAAGACGAATGGAGACTGTGTGTGTGGCGGTGAAAAAGAAAGCTTAGGTACCGAGTGATACCAGAGAACAGTAGAGATGTGAGAGATAATGAAAACCGTGTAATGTATAATGATAGGGAGAGTGTGACACTTCTCAAGGGAGACGTCGAGAGACCATGTTTGCGAGGATAGGAGAAACATGAAGTGAGCGTACAGGTGAGATGGAGAAAAGAGAGTGATAGCTACGTGAAGGAGCATGCATGCGAGGGAGAGAGATGGGCGTGAAAGGAGTGAACAAAAAAGGGATTCAAATATTTGAATTTGAGATGATGATACATGTAATCCATACTCGAACCAAAATTGATCTATCAAACATGCATAATCATATGAATTCACGCACATCTATGTTATTTAATGTGTAGATATTACTGATCCATACATTTTAGTAGAACATAATTTGGTTAAATTTTTTAGAACTCAACCTTAAGATTTCGAGATCGTTGTATTTGTAAATCATATTATACATATAAAGGAGTAGAATTCTTTGTTGTGCTTTTGAAAGTATATATAAAAATGATGTATATAGAATGTAATTCCAATTGAAAATGGATCCCGCCCGAAAAAATAGAATACAAACGGGATTCGAATTGAGTTGGCACGGTAAATGTGCACTCTGCAAAATTTGAACGAAACGGGGAAAGTCGTAGTAACCGCTCGAAACCAAAACCCGCGAGATGGAAATCACTACTGCCTATCTCTGCCACGCAAAGCCTATCTGCTGGATTTCAATAGGTTTCGATAGGGGTAGGTTTGTAATTTCACCCAAACATGACGTAACCGCCTCTCACCCGGATTCATACATGGTGGGCACCAAAACACAGTGTGTCCTTGGCCGAAATCAACTCCCTCCTCGATTCATATTCATATACGGTGGGCGCCAAAAACAAACTCTCGTTGGCAAATATTCGATGTATGCGAGATTGCCGTCCTATCCCTAAGCGACTAATGTTGCTATGATGTAGTAGTAGAAATTTGAAACGGGGCCTAAGTTTGTAAATTTCCTCGCATTTGAGACAAGCGCGCCCTGAATACATGGTTCCCCCCTTCCTCTCTATCTCCCTTTTCCCCATTCGTACTCCGTGGGCGCCAAAACACCCTCTCCACCCCACCCTCCTCCGTCCGCCGCCGTCCGCCACCCCATCCACCGCCGTCCTCCTCCACCATGCCGGAGCCGATACCCCGACGCCGCCATCCATTACAAGAGATCGACCTCTCTCATCCACGGCTTCGGACCGGGATCCTTGCGTCCCGTCCTCTCGCTTCATCCCCGCTGTCGTCCACCTTGCCGGCACCGCTCCTACGACCGTCTCGTCCACCGCGCCCCGCCGCCACCGTCTACCCTCCTAGATCTGCTTCCGCGCCGCCGACAGCCATCTCTACCGCAGCACCGTCAAATTCTCAGCAGATGCGTACACGGCGCTGCACCAGAGGAGGTACTCTTTCGTATCTGCTCAACTTATTTATCGCAGCAAGAAAATAGATCACCACTGCTATACTCTGATTTCTTGTCTTGGTTGCGAAGTTGCCTTTTTCTGGTTTGCACCTTCAGATCCGGCATGTCATGCTCAACACTATACTCCCAATGCTTATGGTTTTCCCCTTTTATATTCCACACTAGTTAAATCACAGTAGACTAAATTTCAAAATTGGGTCAGTCGATTTTTTAGAGCTCGTCGGAGTTCGCCGGTGCTATCGAAGGGGCTCGGGTGGTTGTGGGGCCTGGCCGAACGAAGAAAACTCGACGCGGGTGGGGGTTGGGGCGGGGGTGAGGGGTGGGGGTGGAGGAGGAACACAGGCGGTGGGGGCCGGTGGTCCGGACGGCGGCCCGTGCGGTGTTCTGTATGGGAAGAATCAGAGACGAGGAAGAAGAAGGGTTAGGAGACATAGGTGAAGGAAATATGCCCTAGAGGCAATAATAAAGTTATTATTTATTTCCTTATAATCATGATAAATGTTTATTATTCATGCTAGAATTGTATTAACCGGAAACATAATACATGTGTGAATACATAAACAAACAAAGTGTCACTAGTATGCCTCTACTTGACTAGCTCGTTAATCAAAGATGGTTATGTTTCCTAACCCTGAACAATGAGTTGTTATTTGATTAACGAGGTCACATCATTAGTTGAATGATCTGATTGACATGACCCATTTCATTAGCTTAGCACCCGATCGTTTAGTATGTTGCTATTACTTTCTTCATGACTTATACATGTTCCTATAACTATGAGATTATGCAACTCCCGTTTGCCGGAGGAACACTTTGGGTGCTACCAAATGTCACAACGTAACTGGGTGATTATAAAGGAGCATTACAGGTGTCTCCAAAGGTAGATGTTGGGTTGGCGTATTTTGAGATTAGGTTTTGTCACTCCGATTGTCGGAGAGGTATCTCTGGGCCCTCTCGGTAATGCACATCACTTAAGCCTTGCAAGCATTGCAACTAAATGAGTTAGTTGCGGGATGATGTATTAAAGAACGAGTAAAGAGACTTGCCGGTAACGAGATTGAACTAGGTATGGGATACCGACGATCGAATCTCGGGCAAGTAACATACCGATGACAAAGGGAACAACGTATGTTGTTATGTGGTCTGACCGATAAAGATCTTCGTAGAATATGTAGGAGCCAATATGGGCATCCAGGTCCCGCTATTGGTTATTGACCGGAGACGTGTCTCGGTCATGTCTACATTGTTCTCGAACCCGTAGGGTCCGCACGCTTAAGGTTACGATGACAGTTATATTATGAGTTTATGCATTTTGATGTACCGAAGGTTGTTCGGAGTCCTGGATGTGATCACGGACATGACGAGGAGTCTCGAAATGGTCAAGACATAAAGATTGATATATTGGAAGCCTATATTTAGACATCGGAAGTGTTCCGGGTGAAATCGGGATTTTACCGGAGTACCGGGAGGTTACCGGAACCCCCCGGGAACCATATGGGCCTTAATGGGCTTTAGTGGAAAGGAGAAAGGGGCAGCCCAAGGTGGCCGCGCGCCTCCCCCCTTCCCCTAGTCCTATTAGGACTAGGAGAGGTGGCCGGCCCCCCTCTCCCTCTTTCCCCCTCGGGGAATCCTAGTCCAACTAGGATTGGGGGGGGGGAGTCCTACTCCCGGGAGGAGTAGGACTCCTCCTGTGCCCTCTTCCTGGCCGGCGCACCCCTCCCCCTTGGCTCCTTTATATACTGAGGCAGAGGCACCCCAGAAAGACACAAGTTGATCCACGTGATCTATTCCTTAGCCGTGTGCGGTGCCCCCGGCCACCATAATCCTCGATAATACTGTAGCGGAGTTTAGGCGAAGCCCTGCTGCTGTAGTACATCAAGATCGTCACCACGCCATCGTGCTGATGGAACTCTTCCCCGACACTTTGTTGGATCAGAGTCCGGGGATCGTCATCGAGTTGAACGTGTGCTCGAACTCGGAGGTGCCGTAGTTTCGGTGCTTGATCGGTTGGATCGTGAAGACGTACAACTACTTCCTCTATGTTGCGTCAACGCTTCCGCAGTCGGTCTGCGTGGGTACGTAGACAACACTCTCCCCTCTCGTTGCTATGCATCACATGATCTTGAGTGAACGTAGGAAATTTTTTGAAATTACTACGAAACCCATCAGTGGCATCCGAGCTTAGGTTATTTATGTTGATGTTATATGCACGATTAGAACACAAGTGAGTTGTGGGCGATATAAGTCATATTGCCTACCAGCATGTCATACTTTGGTTCAGCGGTATTGTTGGACGAGACGACCCGGACTAACATTACGCGTACGCTTACGCGAGACCGGTTTCCCCAACGTGCTTTGCACATAGGTGGCTTGCGGGCGACTGTCTCTCCAACTTTAGTTGAACCGAGTGTGGCTACGCCCAGTCCTTGCGAAGGTTAAAACGGAGTCTATTTGACAAACTATCGTTGTGGTTTTGATGCGTAGGTGAGATTGGTTCTTGCTTAAGCCCGTAGCAGCCACGTAAAACTTGCAACAACAAAGTAGAGGACGTCTAACTTGTTTTGCAGGGCATGTTGTGATGTGATATGGTCAAGACATGATGCTGAATTTTATTGTATGAGATGATCATGTTTTGTAACCGAGTTATCGGCAACTGGCAGGAGCCATATGGTTGTCGCTTTATTGTATGCAATGCAATCGCGATGTAATGCTTTACTTTATCACTAAGCAGTAGCGATAGTCGTGGAAGCATAAGATTGGTGAGATGACAACGCTGCTACGATGGAGATCAAGGTGTCGCGCCGGTGACGATGGTGATCATGACGGTGCTTCGGAGATGGAGATCACAAGCACAAGATGATCATGGCCATATCATATCACTTATATTGATTGCATGTGATGTTTATCTTTTTATGCATCTTATCTTCCCTTGATTGACGGTAGCATTATAAGATGATCTCTCACTAAATTATCAAGAAGTATTCTCCCTGAGTATGCATCATTGCCAAAGTTCATCGTGCCCAGACACCACATGATGATCGGGTGTGATAAGCTCTACGTCCATCTACAATGGGTGCAAGCCAGTTTTGCACACGCAGAATACTCAGGTTAAACTTGACGAGCCTAGCATATGCAGATATGGCCTCGGAACACGGAGACCGAAAGGTCGAGCGTGAATCATATAGTAGATATGATCAACATAATGATGTTCACCATTGAAAACTACTCCATCTCATGTGATGATCGGTTATGGTTTAGTTGATTTGGATCACGTGATCACTTAGAGGATTAGAGGGATGTCTATCTAAGTGGGAGTTCTTAAGTAATTTGATTAATTGAACTTAAACTTATCATGAACTTAGTACCTGATAGTATCTTGCTTGTTTATGTTGATTGTAGATAGATGGCTCGTGCTGTTATTCCATTGAATTTTAATGCGTTCCTTGAGAAAGCAAAGTTGAAAGATGATGGTAGCAATTACACGGACTGGGTCCGTAACTTGAGGATTATCCTCATTGCTGCACAGAAGAATTACGTCCTGGAAGCACCGCTGGGTGCCAGGCCTGCTGCTGGAGCAACACCGGATGTTATGAACGTCTGGCAGAGCAAAGCTGATGACTACTCGATAGTTCAGTGTGCCATGCTTTACAGCTTAGAATCGGGACTTCAACGACATTTTGAACGTCATGGAGCATATGAGATGTTCCAAGAGTTGAAGTTAATATTTCAAGCAAATGCCCGGATTGAGAGATATGAAGTCTCCAATAAGTTCTATAGCTGCAAGATGGAGGAGAACAGTTCTGTCAGTGAGCATATACTCAAAATGTCTGGGTATAATAATCACTTGATTCAATTGGGAGTTAATCTTCCAGATGATTGCGTCATTGACAGAATTCTCCAATCACTACCACCAAGCTACAAGAGCTTCGTGATGAACTATAATATGCAAGGGATGAACAAGACTACTTCCGAGCTCTTCGCAATGCTGAAAGCTGCGGAGGTAGAAATCAAGAAGGAGCATCAAGTGTTGATGGTCAATAAGACCACTAGTTTCAAGAAAAAGGGCAAAGGGAAGAAGAAGGGGAACTTCAAGAAGAACGGCAAACAAGTTGCTGCTCAAGAGGAGAAACCCAAGTCTGGACCTAAGCCTGAAACTGAGTGCTTCTACTGCAAGCAGACTGGTCACTGGAAGCGGAACTGCCCCAAGTATTTGGCGGATAAGAAGGATGGCAAGGTGAACAAAGGTATATGTGATATACATGTTATTGATGTGTACCTTACTAGAGCTCGCAGTAGCACCTGGGTATTTGATATTGGTTCTGTTGCTAATATTTGCAACTCGAAACAGGGACTACGGATTAAGCGAACACTGGCAAAGGACGAGGTGACGATGCGCGTGGGAAATGGTTCCAAAGTCGATGTGATCGCGGTCGGCACGCTACCTCTACATCTACCTTCGGGATTAGTATTAGACCTAAATGATTGTTATCTGGTGCCAGCGTTGAGCATGAACATTATATCTGGATCTTGTTTGATGCGAGACGGTTATTCATTTAAATCAGAGAATAATGGTTGTTCTATTTATATGAGTAATATCTTTTATGGTCATGCACGTTTAAAGAGTGGTCTATTTTTGATGAATCTCGATAGTAGTGATACACATATTCATAATGTTGAAACCAAAAGATGCAGAGTTGATAATGATAGTGCAACTTATTTGTGGCACTACCGTTTAGATCATATCGGTGTAAAATGCATGAAGAAACTCCATACTGATGGGCTGTTGGAACCACTTGATTATGAATCACTTGGTACTTGCGAACTGTGCCTCATGGGTAAGATGACTAAAACACCGTTCTCCGGTACTATGGAGAGAGCAACAGATTTGTTGGAAATCATACATATAGATGTATGTGGTCCAATGAATATTGAGGCTCGTGGCGGATATCGTTATTTTCTCACCTTCACAGATGATTTAAGCAGATATGGGTATATCTACTTAATGAAACATAAGTCTGAAACATTTGAAAAGTTCATAGAATTTCAGAGTGAAGTTGAAAATCATCGTAACAAGAAAATAAAGTTTCTACGATCTGATCGTGGAGGAGAATATTTGAGTTACGAGTTTGGTGTACATTTGAAAAATTGTGGAATAGTTTCGCAACTCACGCCACCCGGAACACCACAGCGTAATGGTGTGTCCGAACATCGTAATCGTACTTTACTAGATATGGTGCGATCTATGATGTCTCTTACTGATTTACTGCTATCGTTTTGGGGTTATGCTTTAGAGACGGCCGCATTCACGTTAAATAGGGCACCATCAAAATACGTTGAGACGACGCCTTATGAACTATGGTTTGGCAAGAAACCAAAGTTGTCGTTTCTTAAAGTTTGGGGCTGCGATGCTTATGTGAAAAAGCTTCAACCTGATAAGCTCGAACCCAAATCGGAGAAATGTGTCTTCATAGGATACCCAAAGGAGACTGTTGGGTACACCTTCTATCACAGATCCGAAGGCAAAACATTCGTTGCTAAAAATGGATCCTTTCTAGAGAAGGAGTTTCTCTCGAAAGAAGTGAGTCGGAGGAAAGTAGAACTTGACGAGCTAACTGTACCTGCTCCCTTATTGGAAAGTAGTACATCACAGAAAACTGTTTTTGCGACACCTATACCAATTAGTGAGGAAGCTAATGATGATGATCATGAAACTTCAGGACAAGATACTACTGAACCTCGTAGATCAACCAGAGCGAGATCCGCACCAGAGTGGTACGGTAATCCTGTTCTGGAAATCATGATGCTAGATCATGATGAACCTACAAACTATGAAGATGCGATGGTGAGCCCAGATTCCGCAAAGTGGCTTGAAGCCATGAAATCTGAGATGGGATCCATGTATGAGAACAAAGTATGGACTTTGGTTGACTTGCCCGATGATCGGCAAGCAATTGAGCATAAATGGATCTTCAAGAAGAAGACTGACGCTGATGGTAATGTTACTGTCTACAAAGCTCGACTTGTCGCAAAAGGTTTCCGACAAGTTCAAGGGGTTGACTACGATGAGACCTTCTCACCCGTAGCGATGCTTAAGTCTGTCCGAATCATGTTAGCAATTGCCGCATTTTATGATTATGAAATTTGGCAGATGGATGTCAAAACTGCATTCCTGAATGGATTTCTGGAAGAAGAGTTGTCTATGATGCAACCAGAAGGTTTTGTCGATCCAAAGGGAGCTAACAAAGTGTGCAAGCTCCAGCGATCCATTTATGGACTGGTGCAAGCCTCTCGGAGTTGGAATAAACGCTTTGATAGTGTGATCAAAGCATTTGGTTTTATACAGACTTTCGGAGAAGCCTGTATTTACAAGAAAGTGAGTGGGAGCTCTGTAGCATTTCTGATATTATATGTGGATGACATATTGCTGATTGGAAATGATATAGAATTTCTGGATAGCATAAAGGGATACTTGAATAAGAGTTTTTCAATGAAAGACCTCGGTGAAGCTGCTTACATATTAGGCATAAAGATCTTTAGAGATAGATCAAGACGCTTAATTGGACTTTCACAAAGCACATACCTTGAGAAGATTTTGAAGAAGTTTAAAATGGATCAAGCAAAGAAAGGGTTCTTGCCTGTGTTACAAGGTGTGAAGTTGAGTGAGACTCAATGCCCGACCACTGTAGAAGATAGAGAGAAAATGAAAGATGTTCCCTATGCTTCAGCCATAGGCTCTATCATGTATGCAATGATGTGTACCAGACCTGATGTGTGCCTTGCTATAAGTTTAGCAGGGAGGTACCAAAGTAATCCAGGAGTGGATCACTGGACATCGGTCAAGAACATCCTGAAATACCTGAAAAGGACTAAGGATATGTTTCTCGTATATGGAGGTGACAAAGAGCTCACCGTAAAAGGTTATGTTGATGCAAGCTTTGACACTGATCCGGACGATTCTAAATCGCAAATCGGATACGTGTTTACATTAAACGGTGGAGCTGTCAGTTGGTGCAGTTCTAAACAAAGCATCGTAGCGGGATCTACATGTGAAGCGGAGTACATAGCTGCTTCGGAAGCAGCGAACGAAGGAGTCTGGATGAAGGAGTTCATATCCGATCTAGGTGTCATACCTAGTGCATCGGGTCCAATGAAAATCTTTTGTGACAATACTGGTGCAATTGCCTTGGCAAAGGAATCCAGATTTCACAAGAGAACTAAGCACATCAAGAGACGCTTCAATTCCATCCGGGATCTAGTCCAGGTGGGAGACATAGAGATTTGCAGGATACATACGGATCTGAATGTTGCAGATCCGTTGACTAAGCCTCTTCCACGAGCAAAACATGATCAGCACCAAGGCTCCATGGGTGTTAGAATCATTACAGTGTAATCTAGATTATTGACTCTAGTGCAAGTGGGAGACTGAAGGAAATATGCCCTAGAGGCAATAATAAAGTTATTATTTATTTCCTTATAATCATGATAAATGTTTATTATTCATGCTAGAATTGTATTAACCGGAAACATAATACATGTGTGAATACATAAACAAACAAAGTGTCACTAGTATGCCTCTACTTGACTAGCTCGTTAATCAAAGATGGTTATGTTTCCTAACCATGAACAATGAGTTGTTATTTGATTAACGAGGTCACATCATTAGTTGAATGATCTGATTGACATGACCCATTTCATTAGCTTAGCACCCGATCGTTTAGTATGTTGCTATTGCTTTCTTCATGACTTATACATGTTCCTATAACTATGAGATTATGCAACTCCCGTTTGCCGGAGGAACACTTTGGGTGCTACCAAACGTCACAACACAACTGGGTGATTATAAAGGAGCATTACAGGTGTCTCCAAAGGTAGATGTTGGGTTGGCGTATTTTGAGATTAGGTTTTGTCACTCCGATTGTCGGAGAGGTATCTCTGGGCCCTCTCGGTAATGCACATCACTTAAGCCTTGCAAGCATTGCAACTAAATGAGTTAGTTGCGGGATGATGTATTAAAGAACGAGTAAAGAGACTTGCCGGTAACGAGATTGAACTAGGTATGGGATACCGACGATCGAATCTCGGGCAAGTAACATACCGATGACAAAGGGAACAACGTATGTTGTTTTGCGGTCTGACCGATAAAGATCTTCGTAGAATATGTAGGAGCCAATATGGGCATCCAGGTCCCGCTATTGGTTATTGACCGGAGACGTGTCTCGGTCATGTCTACATTGTTCTCGAACCCGTAGGGTCCGCACGCTTAAGGTTACGATGACAGTTATATTATGAGTTTATGCATTTTGATGTACCGAAGGTTGTTCGGAGTCCCGGATGTGATCACGGACATGACGAGGAGTCTCGAAATGGTCAATACATAAAGATTGATATATTGGAAGCCTATATTTGGACATCGGAAGTGTTCCGGGTGAAATCGGGATTTTACCGGAGTACCGGGAGGTTACCGGAACCCCCCGGGAACTATATGGGCCTTAATGGGCTTTAGTGGAAAGGAGAAAGGGGCAGCCCAAGGTGGCCGCGCGCCTCCCCCCTTCCCCTAGTCCTATTAGGACTAGGAGAGGTGGCCGGCCCCCCTCTC